>NC_054555.1:8178334-8365834 GCF_017654505.1 Polyodon spathula | reverse complement strand
CCCCCCCCCCCCCCCCCCCATGCAAAGCACAAATGGCCTCAATGGCCACCTACCCCCTTAAAAGCCCAAACGTCCCGCACAAAATCCTTGGCCAGGACCGAAGGCTTCCAGGGGCCCACAGATCTTAAGGCTGTCAGCACCAATGCTGACAGCGGGGTGGTATACTCCTGCCAAGGTAGTCCTGGCAGTGGAAAGGCTGCTTGGGGGGTGGTCTCCTGACCTACCCCCTTCTTCAGAGCCAGCAGCTCCCCTTGGTGGGGCTTCGACCACTGTTCTTCCGGCAGTGAAGAAACTGCAGTGGGAGCAGGTCTCCAGACCTCCCCCACGATCTCCGGCAGCGAAACTGCTGCAGTGGGAGCAGGTCTCCTGACCTCCCCCCCCCCCGATCTCCGGCAGCAAAACTGCTGCTGGGGTTGGTGGTCTCCAGACCTCCTCCCCCTTCTTCGTGGCTGGCAGCTCCCCTTGGTGGGGTTCCGGCCACAGTACTTCCGACTGTGATGTGGAGCGGCAGGCAACCCCAGGCGATGCGGAAAGGGGCGGGCAACCCCAGACGATGCGGAGCAGCGGGCAACCCCAAGCGATGTGGAGCAACTGGCAACCCCAGGCGATGCGGAGTGACTGGCAAACCCAGGCGATGCTGAGCGACTAGCAACCCCAGGCGATGCGGAGCGACTGGCATCCTTGGGCGAAGAGTGGCAGGGATCCTTGGGCAAAGCGAGGCAGGCAACCTTCGGCAAAGCGAGGCAGGCATCCTTGGGCAAAGCGAGGCAGGCATGCTTGGGCAAAGCGAGGCAGGGAGACAGGACAAGTTGGGGTGCGGGTGTTGGCCCTCTTTTCGGCCACTGTGGCCGGGAGGTTCTTCCCCGTGCTTCCCTCAGCAGCCGATGCAAGGGCTGCTGAGGACTGCCAGCATCTAGTCCTGGTCCTTCTGGTGCAGGGAGAAGCAGCTCCTGCTCCTCTCCCCCTGATGGAGGTGGAGACAGAGGAAGCTCCAGCTCCTCTCCTCGTGATGGTGGGGGAAGTGCTACCAGCAGGCATTCACCCTCTGCTGGTGGGGGAAGTGATACCAGCAGGCATTCACCCTCTGCTTGGGGACGGAGACCCAGCAGGCATTCACCCTCTGCTGGGGAACGGGGACCCAGCAGGCATTCACGCTCTGCTGGGGGACGGGGACCCAGCAGGCATTCACCCTCTGCAGGGGGACGGGGACCCAGCAGGCATTCACCCTCTGCTGGTGGAGGAGGCAGAGGCAGCTCCTGCTGCTCTGCTCCTGCCGATGGTGGTGGCGGAGGCAGAGGCAGCTCCTGCTCTCTGCTCCTGCCAATGGAGGTGGTGGAGGCGTGTAGTCTCCTGCCAGTGAAGGTGGCGGAGGCAGAGGCAGCTCCTGCTGCTCTGTGCCTGCCAGTGGAGGTGGCGGAGGCAGAGACAGCTCCTGCTGCTCTGCTCCTGCCTATGGAGGTGGCAGAGACAGCTCCTGCTGCTCTGCTCCTGTCCATGGAGGTGGGAGCAGCGTGTAGTCTCCTGGCGGTGGAGGTGGGAGCGGCATGTAGTCTCCCCTTGTTACAGGGGACTGGTGTGGTTCTCCCTCACTTGCAGGAGACTGGTGCGGCTCTGGAGACAGCGGTAGGACCTCTGCCTTCCTGGATGCTGTGCAATCCTCATGCCTAAATACACATATACATTTTAAATGTACGTGTTACACAGACCCGTTTATATCCCGTGTACCAATGTCTATACACCAACATTTAAACACACCACACGCAACACATAACAGATAATATACACAGGGGTGGGCACTTTGTCACAATTATACATTTATAAAACATTTATCAAACATTAATAAGCGGCACCTTAATATAAAGTATTACGGATAAACCAATGGCATTTTCTGTGCGACAGGAAGATTTTTATCTTTATACAGTATCTGGTAAAGCTGGTAGAGATTAATATAAGGGTCTTTTTATTTATTTATTTTTTTTTTGTAAAGCCTTCAGCTCTGTATTTGCATTTATTTTTATACAATAAGGTCACAGTTCATTTTCATGTTATGCAGAGTTGTTTGTAAAACTTGATAGTATGAGCTACACCTTGTTGCTATTCTAACAATGAAAGCAAGAGGTTGTGTAATTATGATGTAGCCTGTCATGGGGCTGTCATCTTAAATTAGATATATCTCTCAGGGGATCTTTGGCTATTTTAACAAGAATGTTGATGATAATGATGATGATTGATGACAAACAGCAGCAGCATAGGAAAGCGTGCAGGGTAGCAGTCGTACAATTCCTGCTTGGGGGATTGACAGAAGTACCAAGCGTGTTTGATCCAGCAAGTTTCACAAGCCTTTAAAAACAAATTAGACCTTAAAATAAATGAACAACACCTTTTACTTAAGGTCCTCATATTTAAGTAAAAGGCACAGCTGCTGTGAATTGGGAATACCAAACTAAACTGGATTTCCTATTGCTGCACTGGGATGTAAACTGTGCACGCTTTTCAATATAACACCAGTTGCCCTTCTGGCAATTGCTTTTTTTCATCTCTTAATTGTTACCTCTGAGAAAACTTGATAAATTAAACTTCAGTCAGTTTGTATTGACACAATGATTGAGAAAACGAAGCATACAGAAAACTTGTCTTCGTTAGTAGCTTGGCAAAGACACAAAGACCATTTCAACATTGTTTGGAAAAATAGAGAAAAAGTAATTCTAAATACAGAAATGTATTCCACCTCCACAGGGCATCATGTTCAACCAGAATTAATACAATTTTGGGAGTCTGCCAAGCTCAGATAAAGAAAAAAAAAGAAACAAAATCCTTATTTTGTAATAAGAAAGTCTGTTTCCTCTGCCCTGCTGTTTTTTTTTTTTTTATATATTCCCACAATTGTTGTAGCTGTGGCTGGACTTATTTTTTAATTTCATATTCAGGTCTGCAGCTTCTAATAATGGGTATGGGTATTCTAAAGGTGGTAGTACTGTACTGTAGTACAATAATCTGTCACATATCTGACCGTGGTAGGACCAAAGTAAAGGCAGATATGTAAAAAGGCGGATAAATTAATCCAGTTTTAAATACACAGCTGTAACAATTACTATATTTACACAATTATTCTTTTGAGATTCAGCTTTTGTTAGGGAACTCCCCTAAATCCATTGTTTAGAACAGGGGTTCTCAAACTTGGTCCTGGGGACCCCCCTGTGGCTGTTGGTTTTCATTCCAACTGAGCTTTCAATTACTTAAGTATACCCTTAATTGAACTAAAAATTTGCTTAACTAGACATTTGTAGTTATTTTCATCTCTTAAACAGTTGCTTCAAGTTACTTATGAAATGTTATAGCTAACTTGATATATGCAACTGTTCAAGAGCTGAAAACAAGTAAAAAGGTAAAATTATTGAAACTAATTTAAGGTCAAACTAATTAAGGAAATTATCAGTTCAATTAAGGGTCTAGCTAAGTAATTGAGAGCTTGGTTGGAATGAAAAACAGCATCCACAGGGGGTCCCCAGGAGTTTGAGAAGCCCTGGTTTAAAAAGATACAGGGTATTAATGCTTGTGACCGAGTAGTCGAGTGCCGTGTGGGTGCGTGCATTCGCTGCTGGGTGACAGGCAGGCGATCGAGATGGAGCTTGAAGATGGTATGCCCTGCAGGCGAACAGGATTTGTTTACATATCAACACACTGAATAGCTCGTGTGACACTACTAGCAATGGTTGCTCACGGGGCACATACAACAAAGTATACAAAAACTTTGATAGGTTCTACAATCTCTGAACTAATCTGCTATGTTAAATAATAAACTAACGTTGCTGAAGAGATTGATCATGGTGGATAAACGGTAAAGGTGGACACGTGACGGATTATTGTACTACTAAAATAAATATACAAATAAATGTAAACAAATGTTTGGTGAATAAGCATTTATATATTATCATGTGAATTATTTGTTAAAGTTTCTGTGAATGTTTCCTGACAATGATTTCACTTTCCTTCTAATATATATTAGAAAATGATTCGGTACAATCAGCTTCTAGCTCTAGCGGGCTTCTATCAGACAGTAGATGTTTGCTGGAACATCAGAGCATCAACTGTGAATCAAATGTAAAATCAATCCATGTTTTTTTTCATTTTGACTTCCCTTAATGAAAGCTCAGTTCACAGGTCTCATCTGTTGAACAGCAAATACTAAACAAACACACAATTCTTCCACATTCTTTTGATTATCCATCAAAACCAGTCAATCGATACTCTTCACTGAAGCAACCAGTTCTGCACTCGCAACTGCCGAATCAGCCAATCAAAGCCTGTCAGCACGACTATAGCTCAGACAGCATATTTCAACAACAACAAACCAGGATATTGACAGTTCAATAATATTGCTGGATTCAGATATCTGGCACTGTTCATATAAACTATAATCAGCTCTAACAAGTAAAATGTTATTTGTTTATTATACTATTTTTGTTTATTTTTCTATAATTATGTATGTGATCCTTTATGAACATTTTTTGGATTATTTTCCTTCAACTTTTCTTAGCAGAAGGCTACCCACTGAATTATTACAAGTTCATGGTAAAGTAAAGTATTCGGGGCGGATATCTCCAGTCACGGTCAACTACCACATGGAAGAGCCTTCGTCAACAGGCACTATTGCTTAAAAAGCTCATCCTTCCCCCATTTTTATATTGACTTATTCTAACAAGTCATAAAGTTTGGTAGAACCATTCATTTACAGTCAGAAATGTTTTGTCTTTACTGCAAATGCCAACTGTGTATACTTTAGCTTTTACAGATGGCAGAAACACAGAACTAGGGAGACTTTCAAAGTTAAGTAAACCTGTTTGTGCATTTTGAAGTTAGAACCGATATAAACTTGTTCAGCACTTTAAGGGCTAACCACCATGTCTCTATCTAATAAAATTATTAAACTTACTTGTTCTGCACTTCAATGATTAATCACTTTGTCACGTTACTTAATAAAAGCAACTATTTTCTTTAATTAAGAAATATAATAATATACAAATAAAATAAATAATAAATTAATTAAATTAAAAAAGGAGACATTCTATTACACAACCTCTTTAGTTATTTTTCCAACTGTACTTAATGACCTCTTTCATAAAATCAATTAAAAAACACATTTATTTTTCAAAAGAAATCGTAGCCATTAGTGAGATTAATGTTGAAGAAAGAAAAACTTCCCATATCAGGGTCTGAAAACTCAGCTACACAATATCTAGCAGATAATATATGCTGATAACTGAAGGCAGCATTTGGCATTTTCTAAATAGCGTGGATAAATAACTGCATAAGTAAAACAAGTGGGTTGTTTGCCTTAAAAATACAATGTGTCACACTAGCATTTTGAAAATAACAGTTGCCATTCCATGCCATTATGATTTTTTTTTAAGTAAAGGAAGTGGGTTTATAGAAACCATTATGTATTTTGGTTTCAATGTCACAAAGTGTTCCAAAGGGCATTACTTGACACCTTACCGTTGCTGAGATATTCATGGTTGAAAATCAGTTTAACATAAAAACAAAGTAACCATAACAAAGTGCCACCACAATGCATGTGTATGTATTATATATGAAAATACATGCAGTTATTTTTTTTTTTATAAGCTAAGAAACAATTGTAAAAATTATCAATTTGAATTTATGAAGCACCATATGATGAGCTATAAAACTGTAAAAACAAAACAAATAAAAAAAAGGATGCAAACTGAAAGGAATGGTAATCAGCCCCCTGTCAGTCCGAGGTATCTCTAAAAAGTACAATACAAAGGAGAAACAGAAGAGCAGAGCACTGCATTCACAGCAAAAAAACTTTGTGAGAAGGGAACAGAAAGCAAACACACTTCACTCATGGAATTAAATATTTACACAGAGCTCTACTGTTGCCATGAAGTTAATTGAGTGTATTTTGTAAAACTGGATTCTGCTTAACTGAACTCCCTTAAACCACATATAGCTAACATAATAATCTCAGTAAATCTTATCTTATATGCATTACCATCACTGTGTCATTCTTTCCTAAGTATGAAGATGCACATAATATGTTAAAAGTGCATTTGATTTTCCGTGGTACATTTTTCTCTTATTAGTTGAAGCCATTAGCACAAATAGTGGATTTGTCACACTTTCTTGAAACAGCTTTTGAAGTTGGTGACTGTGTGATTTGTAATGGGAGTTACTTAACAAGCACAGACGAGGTAGCATGGGCACTTCAGAGGTGTTTGATACTTAAATAGGTTACTGCAGTTCAATTTTTTAATACAATAACTTACAAGTCAACATATACTCATGTCTTGCATTGATGTATATTTTGGAAACTGAGGAAATCTAAAATGAATGATTGAAAAGGTAAATCTATCTATCTATCTAGCTATCTATCTATCTATCACCTTTGTACATGCATATTTGAACCCTCTAGCTTCAACAGACTGCATAGCTTGCTTAAAAGTTCAGCTATGATTGCCATGTTCAATTTAGAAACACTATGCTAATGCTGACCTGTTTTGAAAAGAACGCTATCTGGGGTGCTAGACGTGCTTTCATTGAGCAGGTGTCACTTGTTTTATTCCTGCAGACATGAATAGTTGTTAAATTGTGGTCTTTTGAAGCACATCAAAGTCCTTTTCATAAAGGGATTTGGAATATCTAACACTGCGTACATGCCTAATTTGACTTTCCTTTATCTGTGCACATAAAGGTTACCTAAAAGGGTTACTTTTAATACATCAGTGTATGTCTATAAAATACAAGTCAAGGATCATGACGGGTCAAGTTAATTTCACACTACCAACAAAGCATTCAATAACCTGTTGAACATTTTAATTTTCATTATTTGACATTATTTAAAAACGGGACACCATTGTTTTCCGACAACTGTGACGTCCTAATTGACATGTCTTTGTTTTATTTGTTTGTGTTTGTGTTTTTTTTTTTTTTTTTTTTTTCCAGTTTGTTTTATGGTGAGTGATATATGGTTAGCTTTCTAGTCAGCTATCGTTACGATCCATAAACACGTGGTCATGAATGGCATGGAAGATGCCTAAAAGTCACTGTGGAAATAGAAATCAGAAAATCTACAATGAATCTGAAGCATAAAATATCTGGTTGGGGGACTAAAAACAACAGAGGAATAATAGAAGAAAGGATTAAGAAATGTGCAACAATGGAAAACTGCTTTCAAGGTCAAAAAGAGAAAGGGAAATAATGTATCTGGTACATCTGAAAAAATTTAGTCCATTTTGTATATCTATTCAGGGAAAGACATATTTAACCAAAAGGTAACATTCAGATTCTACTTCATGAACAAGGTGCTAGAACAAAATAAACAGTATAAAGTGGTCAGAACCAGGAGTTCAGTTGTCAAAGTGTGTTTACATATGTACATGAATGTTTGTGTATGCGTTTGTATATATTTAGAAAAATAAAATGTGCTGGGTGGGGTAGGGTTGATTGGTATTTCCCCGAGCTTTCACAAGGTTCCCTTCTTCCTGTATCAAACCCACGAGGATGGTCAAGTAGAAAAGCATGACTGAGTAACCAAAAATAACTGTATATATTGCCAAATTTTAATTATAATAGATACAAGAACTTAAAAATGTGAATAATAATGGAAGTTGTCAAATTGCTGCATGGGGATTTTGATGCAGGTGGACACTAATTATTGACCAAATTTGGTGTTATGTTGCTTTCTACAAAAGATCAAACTACTTAAAAGGGTATCTGCAAATACTATTTTCAACAAACTGCAATGACAATCAGAATACTCTTTATTAAACTGTATTTTTACATGAAAATGCAATATTCTCTGTTGAAGATGGCCATGTTGTTTAGTTGTCAAATATTATGTAAGATCCCAGACTGCTCATCTAAAAGATATTCCATTATTCAACATTAGGTGAAAGGCAGCGTCTTATGTTCACAGATGAAAATTCAAAAGAACGTTTCACAGGACGTGTGAAAACCTTTGGGACCTTAACTGCCTCGTTTAACATCCTGTTGGCTATATTACAAATCATTTGACACAAGCAAATTGAACACATATGAAGAAATAATCCGAGTCACAGGTTTATAAAAGTTACCTGTCAAGTAGTACAGTAAGCTTTTTTATTGATTAGTACGATATGTTTACTATCATAACAAAACATCTGGCCCTATGCTCAAAGCTTTTATTAAGAGTTTTCAATTAATAAAATATATAATATATATAAAGTTTAATATTAACAAATAGTTTTTTGAAGAAGTCCATTATCCTTATTTAGAACAAAAAAAAGGTTGTTATTCATTTATATATACGGCTTTGACAAATAAGGACCTGTGCCAGATCAATTGACACCTTGTTGAATCTTAATTCTCCACTGCAAATGTGATAGATGTAAAAAGCGTTGCCAAAAATAGAAAAGTAAATGTTAATTTTATAGACACTAAAGTTGGTGTGTTGCATCAATGTATCTGGGTGTTGTTTCTGGAGTTGAGTGCCAGTGATTGCTATGCAGACTCGAGAGACAGACAGGCAAGGCAAGGAAACCCAATGCACAGACAGAGTGCAAACCTAGTGCCTTGTGCTCAAAGACCCAGATCTTAACTGGTATAATAAAGAGTCAGGATCTCTTGCAAGAGCTGTTACAGACTTTCACCTGCATAACCTCACTAGTGCCACAAGAGTCAGTCTGGCAGGGAACTGACTTTCACCTTTTGGGCTTTGTCTAATGGGGAAGGGCAGCTGTTCTTGCCCCCCTGCTCATGGTTTCCTGGCATCGCCATTTATCTGCAAGCTAATTTACGGGAAGCGGTATCTGGATGTAATGCAAAATATGTAGAATGTAGTAGTGCTGTCTAGTCTGTTTTCATAAATTATCTATTGCATGAGTTTCCTGACCGAAACTCCTCTTAGCTTGTGCCAGTTTTTATTGGCCCCTTCCCAGACTGTATTGTGAGGTTTAAGATTCCAGGATATTTAATAAGCAATATAATATCTGTAATTTTGTATGAATATTTTAATTAATACAATACAAATGTCAACAGCACTTTAATAAAAGTATATATACTAATTTAAATGGGTTTGAATCCTTGCATTGGAGGCATACTGTATTTTCCTCTGACAAAAAAAAAAAAAAAAAAAAAAAACTCTGTATGTGTGCAACAGGGTCGTCATCGCGGATATCCCTAAGGAAGTCTTAATTATATCAGGAATATAATTAATAATATATTAATAATATAACATAATTAGTATTATTCATTATTAATTAATATTATCATTATCATTATAGTATATAGAAATATAACTATATATTTAAATACGAATATCATCTTTTATTTTATATAGCGCAATTCATGCAACGCATCTTAAAGTGCTTTGCAGTCCAAGAATAATAATACATAATCTTAAATAATCACAGCAGGCTAAATACGTTAAAACAAAACACACAAAACACAACTACTGTGCAAACTCATAAAAAGCCAGTTCCTTACAAAGGCTGAAATGCCAATTTTTTTTTTTTTTTAAAAGTGCTTTTAGGTGTCTTAAAAATATCCGCATTCTTTGTATCCTTTATTACCTGTGGAAGGGCATCTCATAACTTAGGTGAATAGCTACAGAAATCCCCATCTCTCATAGACCGGAGCTTGTTTTTTGGGAGTCTTAAGAGCCCAGCATCAGATCACAGGTTTCACACAGAAGCACATTCATTTAACACATGAAGATGTAACTTGGTGTCGAACCATTCAAGGCCTTATATGTTAAGATTTTTAAATCAATCCTGAACTTAACCTGCAGCCAAAGCGGGGATGCCAAAATAGGTGTTATATGTTTAAATGATTTAGATCTAGTTAGGACTCGAGCAGCCGATTTCTGAATACTGTAGCCTATTAAGAGCATGTTTTGAGGCACCAGCAAGGAAGTCATTGCAGTAGTCAAGAGAAGAGGAGACAAAGCCATGCACAAGTCTTTCGGCATCAGATAGAGAGAGAATAGGTCTTAAGCGGGCTATGTTACGCAGGTGAGAAAAGGACACCTTAGTAATATTTCGAACATGTGCTTTGAAGGTTACACAAGGATCAAATAACACTGAGATTTCTCATTTCAGAACTCTCTTTAATTTCAAGCCCATCAATAACCAAACTGAAGCTCCTCACATTACTCAGCTGATGCAGAGAACCAAGCAGCATAACCGCTGCTATTTAGCTGCAATATATTCTGTTGCATACATAATTTACTTTCTGCCAAACAGTGTGAATAAACAGAAACAGCTATTGTGATGTCAGGTTTAGTGTGAAAATAAGTGTCATCAGCATAAGAGTGAAAACTAACTCCGTGGTGTCGGATTATCTGGACAAAAGGTAGCATATAGATATTAAATAACAAAGGCCCCAGAATAGAGCCCTGTGGGACACCTGTGGAAACCAGACTGGAATTGAACGAATAGCCCCTGAATGAAACAAATTGCTTCTTGTCTGACAGATAATATTTAAGACAGCACAATGCAATGCCGGATATACTAACAGATGTCTCCAGACGGCTAATAAGAATATCATGGTTGACTGTGTCAAATGCGGCTCTAAGGTCCAAGAGTACCAAGATGGATAATGCTCCAGAATCCGCAGCCATGAACTACCTTTACAAGAACGGTTTCTGTACTGTGTAGAGGTTTAAATCCTGACTAAAGAAGGTCATAAAGATTATGTTGCACTATATGATTGCATAACTGATTAGCCACTATATGTTCCAATATTTTTGCCAGAAATGGCAGATTAGATATAGGCCTATAATCACATAAAATTTCCAGGTCTAAGATAGGCTTTTTCAACAATGGTGTGACTGCTGCACATTTAAATGCTGATGGGACTGCATCAATGCTCAGAGACACATAAACGGTCTCGGCTACCACAAAACTGAAAGCTGGAAAATTGAGATGTTGTAACAGGATCCAGAGAGCTGGTTGTAGGATTAATTTTAGCAACATGCTAAGTTAACCCGAAACAATCCAAGAGAGACGAAAAATTACTAGCCAATGAACAGTTCTGGGAATTAACATGGATGTTAAAATCACCCATAATCAGAAGCCGATTATAATTTGAACATAGAAATGATAATAAACCAGATAGCTCATTCATAAATAACAAATTGTGTTTTGGAGAGCGGTAAATAACAGCAACTACCAACGGTAAGGTAGAAATTAACTTAAATGCTAAACACCCAAATGTATTAACAGCTGGGAGAGATCTAACAGTCCACCACCACGACCCAACAAACAAGCTTTATCTAAAAAAACATAGCCAGAAGTGATTTCCTGGTTTAACCAGAACCACAGTGCGCCAGTGTCCTCTCACAGTATAATCACTGTAATGGTTGCTATATATATATATATAATTAATGAATAACAACCTTTTTTTGTTCTAAATAAAGATAATGGACTTCTTCAAAAAACTATTGGTTAATATTATACTTTATTATATATTATATATTATATTAATTGAAAACTCTTAATAAAAGCTTTGAGCATAGGGACAGATGTTTTGTTATGATAGTAAACATATTGTACTAATCAATAAAAAAGCTTGCTGTACTACTTGACAGGTAACTTTTAGCAGGTGTTTGTTGTTCCTGAGACAGGCTGGCTAACATGAATTGATACCATTGTGTAAAACAAGTCTATAATCTTAACGAAGTTGAATCCAGTGTACTTGGAGAGCCAAGGCTAAAGACTTCTCCTTGCTCAGTGCTTTTAATTTGTTTTAGAATATACAGCACTTTGAGGTGGTACCACAAAATGGTAAAACAAATCCATACTGTATTAACAAAAATAGGTTTTTGTAAGGATGCATGAATTTCAGGCTTAACTGTGTAGGAATGTTAAGTTTTTAGAGGGAAACAAGACTATACAGATTGCACAATACATGTCTTAAAACTCACCTAATTTATGCAACATCAATAAACCATGATTATTATGCATTAAAAAGCTTAAAGCACATATTTGACATCAAGACCATGTAACGACCAGCTGACCATTGAGACCTTTTTCTGTAAGGGACTTTCAATTAAGCCCTAACAGGGATGTCCCAGGGTCACACATGGAGTCACTTACTGGCCCTCAGTTTTAAACCCATGATATTCAACCATAGCCCAAACTGTATGATATTATTCCATACCACAATGAAAAATGTTGACCCAAGTGTTTCATACCATGTAATTTTAAAATTGGTAGGGTTATCTACACAGTGTTGTCTTTTTACTGATGTGAGTTATGTTTTCTTGTGTGAAATGTGATAGGATCTCAGGAGAGCGACTCTGTCAGGCTCCTCTCAATAATAATTGATGTCTGCCTCTTAGGTTCAGTGATTTTTACAATACTATCCCACATGAGGAAGGACGTTATACTGCCCAACTAGGCTGTATTTATGTTTAACAGACTATTTTATGATAGGTTAATATCAATCAATTGTAGTTAGAATGCAATCATCAAATGCTCCAACAAATTTGCAGAGTCATTAAAGGTACTAAGGCTGAAGTTTCATATTTATCCACAACACAAGTACAACATCCAACTGCTCCATCAATTAGCTTGAGTTCAGCCTTGGAGTGGCCTCATTCTCCATTCCTAGTAACTTCTTTTATTTCCTGGGGTAACTAGCTGCAGTGTTTTGAATTAGTTCCAGTCTTCCTACATGTAAGCTGAGAACATCATAACTATTTTCACAATTTTCATCACTACTGAATTAAACTGAAACAGGACCTTGCAGTAAATAGCTTATTAGCCCAATGGCAAGTCCATAGACATTAAATTAATGGTTGTAAGCTTAAGGGAAAGCTTTTTTTTAGCCTCTAGCTTAATAACTGTCAGAAGAAAATGTTAATTTGAATAATGGCTACCACTCTGTGCTGATCTCCCACCACCTTGTCAGAGCATACCCCCTTTCCTCAAAAGCAGATCCTTTCCTAAAGATAATTAGTTGTGATTGCTTTGCCTCTGTCACTGAGCGCACATGTTCCCTCTGCCAGAGGTGCATTGTGGGAGACGTGATTAGGTGACAGCTGTGACAGTCCCCATCTGTGCTCATCTGCCTCTAAGGGACCAGTCCTACAAGATGACAGGACAGTTTTAGTTACGGGAGAAAAAAAAAATATGATGAGCCTTTCCACCAACTCCCAGTGGACAAGCAGCCATGAAAATTATAGCTGACAGGCACACTACTGATGTAGTGTTTGTAACTTATCAAAAGCTGTTACTCTTCTTGAGGTTGCAGTCAACATCCTCTTCTGTGTGGGGGTAGACATAAAAAAGTAATAATAATCACTCTATGAAGGCCTTTCTTGGGAGGAATCTTTACTTTCTTTTCATCTGAACAAATTACCTACTTTATTAGTTGTGTACAGTTAATACTAACACCATGTAACAAATGAAGAAAGTAGGTCAAGCTTTCAAAACACAAAAAAAACATTATAATCAGTTTTTTTTTTCTTTAGTTTCTCATCTATCTCCAGCTGTGATGTATGTCTTCTAATGCTTGTTTGTATGTACAGCTATAGCCAAATGCTTTGCATCACCTAGAATTTTAGGATTGAAACATAAAACAAAACTTTATGAATATAATTTATTTAACATTATGTAATCAAAGAAACTACACAATTATATTGCAAAAGTCTACCAAAAGCCATGCTAGTATTTCATGTTAGATTTCACTAAGTAAATGAAAAACTACAAAGCGGTATGTAATTCAACATGTTAACTTAACATTATTCAACAGGTTTCATTCGACTTTATGAAGCAAACTTAGTTCATTCTATTGGGTGATGGGAAAACTTCTTGTTTTAGATGTTCTTTCCCGTGTCCACCAAAGCTTATACTATGTTTTACAATAGTTTTCACATACTCTGCCTATCACCATACTTCCGCTGTTCTTTACAATGCCTTTTTTTACTATGGTATATAGCAGAACTTATAACCCAGAATCTTTGCAATTTCTAACTATCCATTTGCAGTCTGGTCCATCTATCAATCCACTGTTTATATATCTTCTTCCATCCATTACACATAACGACAAAAAGAAATATAGACTTCAATCTCCTGGTTGTCAGATCTTCAGTTCATTCAAGAGTTGAAATCGATCGCAGTAATATCTCTATCAGTAGTAATGTAAGAACACGATGTGTTGTCTACAAGAGGCTGCATTAAAAACAAGCCCCTATTCAGACAGCAAAATGGAGTCTATTAATTTGTAATGGAGCATAAAGAGGGTGAAATAAAAACTCAAACTGCAAGTGATCTCATTGTCGTATAGTTAAAATACAAAATGGCTCTCTTCAACAACCTATATTGACCTAAAAAAAAGGCCCCCGAATGTTCTCATATGTTAAGAGGCGGTTCTTCCTGGCCACTTTAAAAATTTTATTTTTATTGATCCTTAAACAGAGATGGCAGCGGTTAATCAAAGGCTGTGGCTCTCAAACTCTTAGCACATTACTTAGACTAGACAATTATCCCTTGAATCCCAAGTGATGTCATTACTCTTGAGAATGTAGAGTATTAAACATATAAACACTTCTACCCCCTTCCCTCTTCATAACACTTCATTAACAGAGTCTTCTTTTTTACCCACTCAGCTTCAAAGCTTCTTGAGCACTGGTTAAAGTGCAAGTTATTATATATGTTTTCTTCCTACGGCAACAATATAGTACAATTAATGTTTCACCTTTACATAACATGATAACAAAAAATAAAAATACTACATTTTTAAACATAAATAACATTGGCCTTGCTTACTTAGATTGCTGCTGTGCAGGGCAGTTAGTCATAAATGGATGTCGAATCACAGGTCAAAAAACACAGTTATGGGTTATTCATTGGTGGCATTGGAGGAGAGGATTAAGCCCTCTTTACTATGATGTTGTGAACGCTGTGGTTAAACAAGTGACGTGTTATTTTGAATTTACCCCAAAGGATGTGATTGAGCCTGATTGCCGCTTCACACATTGTAAGCTGTATAATGTAATCTGAATAAACAAACAAGTTTGAAAATCCTCTCTAATGAGTAACTGTTTTTTTTAATCTATTTTTTATTACTGTAAGTGTTCCAACATTTGAGACGATTAAATTAAATGGAGAAGCAGTGGCTAGACTTAACCTCATGGCACAAAGATGGAAATAGCTCCACTGTCATTAAATATGTGTCTTATATTGATTCCAGTAAATAAACTTCTAGGGAAGACCTCACGGCTTAACTCAAGCTCAACCTTGAGATCTACCAAGCACTCATCTGTGTCCCATTGCCATCTTTGTAGAAATTACAAACATTACCTGAGCAGCAGGAGAACCCTACTTTCCAACCCCTTCATAACAGTGTAACATTCTAATTGCACTTGTTAATCTGGCACTTTCCTAAACAGCAACCAGTAGTATAAAACTGTTCCAAATTCATCTTTTCTGATAGTTTGACACACCACATCCAGTCTCTTTTTTTTTTTTTTTGGATCAAAATGGTTATCAGCGAATTGTCCTAATAATGAGACATACTGCAATACAATGTTCTTTTGCATAAGATAGTTCGTCGGCCTAATTACTTGTTTAACAATTAGGTAAACAGCCGTTTGCATCACAGCTGGGAAATTCAAGCAGGTTTCGATAGAACCAATTGCATTTCTGAGACATTAAACAGTGGTAAGCTCTGTGCTCTCAACTCAGCAGGCATCTGGCTGTCTTACATACAAAATACCCAGTCTGTTCATGCATACCTCGATAATAACTTTAGTAGAAACTAATTTGTAGTAACACTGTCAAAAGTTACATATACTGTATCAAATGTGAGCCCACGCACAACTGAACATGAACAAATCATGTTTGCATGCAGAGGCTCACAGTAGAGATTAATAGAAATTGCAACTCAGCAGCATCAATTACCCCAGATCATGTCCTTACAGGATTAACTATTGTGCATTTTAGGATGATGTAGGGAAGAATTTGACAATTATTTATTTTGTTCATTTTTATGAAGATTATTAAGACAATATTCAATAGTCCCTTAGGCACTTTTAGGCACTATTAGTTTTTTTTTAGTTTTTTTTTTAATTGCATTATTATTCTACTTGATGACATATCTTAGGGGTCCCCGAGTAGCTCACCTGATAAAAGCACAATGGTGTTGTGTGCAGGGTGAGTCATACAGTCAGGGAAGCACAGGTTTGCGTCCTGGTTGTGCAGTGTCTCTTGTTTTCATGATGATTGTAGAGGGAGCATCCAATTGGTTCTGGTGCTCCAGCAGGTTAGGGAAGCACGAGCGGCAGCTATTGTTTCTCTTCACTGTGCTACAGTAGACCCTACTGGGCAGACGCCTGGTGAGCTCAGACGAACACCTGCAGGGCCGACCTTTGTGCTTAAGTGAGATAACACTTTATGAATACCCCCTGTTCTCTAAAGCTATTCAGAAAGCAGATGCTTCATCTTTGCTTGGTAGTACAAAAATAACTTTTTCAAGAAGCCCTAAAAATGGGAAATTGATGTTTCACTGGCTTATAACAATTCTGGACTGTCTTAATGTTTCAGAGAGTTTTAGGAAAGGCAGCCAATGCCTTCTCACAACTGGAGAGGGACAAGCATGACCTAGTTATGAGCTGCTCTTCCCTAAAGAAACATCCTCTACCATAAATTAAGTGAATTAGACAAGCGTTCATTTTACATCATTATAGCAATTTGTCTCCTATATTATCCTTTTTGATTAATGTATATTTTACTGCTCTTGTTTGAACGGAAAATGTTATGACATTCCTTTTAAGGCAATACTTGAATGAGCAATATATACAGTGTTAATTAAATATGTACAACATTCATAAAATCTGTTTAATTTCACATAACCTGTTCATATAGTAATCTAATAGCTGCAATACATGTTCCCTGATAACATCAATACATATTACTTCCTCTTTCAACATATTGTTTTTTTAGGTTTGTGTAAAAAAAAAAAAAAGTAACTTTTCTACACAGTCATGTAAGTGATCTGTTATTAATGTAGATTGCAACTGATGAAAGTTAAGTTGGATCTACACACACACACACACACACAATCTGAGCGAGACTGGGACAAATGGAGGCAAGCAAGGTGAAATAATAGGCCAAAACAACATGTTCAGAATTCAACGTCTTAATGGCGACCCCATCATTGCGGTTGGCGTATTCACACGTTTCTAAGGCGAGTGAGCCGACAAAAGCAACAGGGCAAAAACAGTGTTTAGACTTCAGTCTTTTGGGGGAAGATGCCAGCATCACATCTACTGAAATGCCGGAATTCACTTGCCACTTAACCCTTTCTGTACTGCGTGTTTTTGCTAAGGTTCTTTAGCTTTTTAATACCTTTCAAAGAGCCATGCAAAGCATTGTCAGTACAGAACATATTAAGTGCTTTCTTCCAGTTCTGGGAGCTACCACAAGGAATCACCTATACCTTGTAATCCTTTATATTCTGAATTATTTACAGTATTTTCAGCACTGTATGTGCACCTGCAATTTACTCAACACCTTTTTCTTGATTTTTGTATATAAATAATAAACAACACAACCGTGAGTATAAAAGAAAATAGCATCTACATTTATTTTTTTTTTTATTTTTTTTTTAAGGATCAACAATGGCTCATGTTTGTACACCCCAATATGAATGTTTTATATTTAGTGCATTGTGTCTTGCTCATGCTATATTACATTTCAACCAAAGCCATTTATCGGTACTGGGCATTAAATATCTACAGTATATTTAGAAAATAAAGTATTGAAAGCTTTTACTGACATTCAAATAAGAACCCCTTTATCAAAAAGAGATAACATCTACTGAATTATCTTTAAACTGCAAGAGCTAAAATTGGATTATAGCCCTTCATTTTGAATTGGGAAACAATACATCAGTTAAAAGAAAAATAGGCCTCATCTTTGGGGCTGCCCTTGAAACCATTTCAGTAGAGTTAATACATTGGGATCTGACTCAATCCTTCGTTGACATCTAAACATCAAACTTGGTTTCATAGAAACCTTATAAAAGTTTACCATAGTAAAAGCATAACAAAGCATAATAAAGTATAGTCAAAGCATAGTAAAGGATAGGAAAGCAATGAAAAGAACAATGAGGTTTAATAAACATGGTAAACCAGGGTAAATTATGGTTAGTACATGGCATTACCATGGAAAAGCAGGGTAAAAGTGCAAAAACAACGTGGTAAAGTTATATAAGGGAAAGGCAAAGGAAAAGCTTTGCATGTGAAAGCAGACTGCTTATGCAGACCTAATCTATATGACTACATGATACATCGCTCTTTTTCTGTGTTTGGTATTTAAGCTCACGTTCGCAAAGCATAAGACTAGTTACACAGCTTGAGATACACTCCATTTCTTTGATGACACTTAGGTAAAATGGTGTGGCCACTTACAGTAGCACATTACTAAATTATCCACTTAGCATTTAATGATTGTAATGCTTTGGTTCCAAACGTTGCTTCTCTATATGAGTAGAAGTGACTTATAACTGCTTTCTATGAGGGACATGTGGTTTTGTATTATTACATTACATTTTAAGTAAATGTAAATCTATTTTGCCCTATATAGCTGATTGTATATTTTTATTCTGTAACTCTCCGATTCTTCATGTTGGTGTTCTCTCCAACTCAGTTGTGATGACAGAACAGTACCCCCCTCCCCACACTTTTTGCTTCATTATGATTGGCTACTATGTACAGCAGCCATGGGTAAGGATGAAAAAATCATTGTAGAGAGCAATCGGGAAAGACGCTTTTCAGCAGTGAGGACATTCGCATTGAAATACATGGGAGGCAATTGTGCTTTTTGTGTTGCTAGCCCTGCTTGAGTTAAGTATGTGTAAATCCACCTTTAGTCAGCTAATTCAAATACAGCTATAACCAAAAGATTTGCATCACCCTGTAGAATTAACTAACTTCTTAAAGTCTAATGAAACCTGTTGAATAATGTTACGTTAACATATTGAAATTTATGCCGCTGTAGTTTTCCATTCACTTAACGAAAAAATGACAAAAATGTTGACGTTTAACATGAAATACTATACTTCTATTATGGCTTCTGGTAGACTTCTGCAATGTAATTTTGCAGTTTCTTTGATTACATGATGTTAAATAAAAGATCAAAGCTATGGTCATGTCTTTTGTTTTGTTTTGTCTCAATCCTAAAATTCTAGGTGATGCAAAACTTTTGACCATATAATAGCTGTAGATTTCTCTTGAAATAACGAGAATAACGAGAGGAATACTGACCTGTGTGAATGCACTGTAGCTGCATCCATTTAGTATCAGCTTCTCTTCTTTCAGATTAGTTCTCTTCAACAATCATTAAAACAGAAAGGGGCTGCAGATTTGTTAGGGGGCTATAATGCATTTGCATGAAACAAATGTGTTTAGGATAATGCATTTGTATTAAATAGTCTTGAAAGAATATTCGCCCAAGCAAACATCTAATGGAAACATAGATGATATAATATGGCTTTTATAATAGCTTTTAATATTTTCCAGTGGTTCGAATTAGGAAAATATTTCAACAAGGAAGTGACTGTGAGCAGAGGGTGCAATGCCTCTGTGGGTCATATCTCAAAAAGTTTTAATTTGTTTATTATTAGATTGCCATAGTTTACAACATGCTGAGAACCACCTTTTAATTAAAACCATCTGACAACTTATATGCATCATAGCACCCATCTGAACATGTGATTATTTATGCTATATGTGTGTGTGTGTGTGTGTGTATATATATATATATATATATATATATATATATATATATATATATATATATATATATATATATATACACACACACACACACACACACACACACACACACACACACACACACACACACACACACACACACAAAAACCTAGTTCCTTATTACAAACATATTTTAATATTTTTATAACCAACGACAAAGAAATATTACCCATTTACTTATCCGAGAGGAACTTCAGGTTATATATGATTACAACAATATAAAATTTTGAAAGGTATTGTAAATGTGGACCAAACATAGAACTTCACAAATATCTTGAAGTGTTTTTTCAACACTGTTTTACTTTTTAGATTTCAACAATACAAATACTATCTCTGTGTTAAAAAGAAAAAGACCACTGTGAAGTCTCAAGGTGAAATTCTCATGACATTAAGCTGCTAACAAATAAATAATCAAAGTAAAGCATTATAGGCATCTGAATATATAAATCTTCCATCTTTAATAGGAGCTTTGCTTTTGTACAAACCAGAAAATTTTATACACATTTATAGATACAAAAAAATACAAAAACATATTTTAAAAGAAGCATACAAATACAAAAGAAACATACACATTGCAAAGAAAAACAATTGCAAAATGCAGAATGAATAAGAAACAAAAGTGGGAATAGTTTAAAAAACAAAGTGATCCCATGGGCCACTGCAGTAAACAGTCAAATATGTGGTTTAACTAGATTCAGTGGGTCAAAAAGAATGATATTAGCAGCTACAAAACGTACATTTGTCCTTTATGTCACAACTGCTGTCATGACCTTTAAACAAAAATATTAAATAAAGAGGTTCTCACTGTCAGCCAAGGTGGGATCACTTCGCTCATGATATTAGCGGACTTATCATGTGTAACGTTTGAAACTAAACCAAGGATCGGGTATTAAAATAAGTTTAAAGTTTTGTTGTTTTCCTTTATATTGTGTGAAAGAGTGGCTGAGGGTTAAGGCAGAAACAGCAGGAAAACACAAACAGGCTGGAGGTTGCAGTTGAAGGCTTATAGCGCACTTTTATTATTTACATAATCAAATTAAACAAAACAAAACCTAGCTCCCACAAAGCCTAACTACATTTGGAACAGGCCTTAACTAGCTCACTGGATGGCTAAGCCAAGTTTACCAGCCAAACACACTTGTTTCACACAGTTTATACTTTTAACCAAACACTGTGGTTTCACATAGGCTCCACACAGTACAGTACAGTACTTTTTTTCTTCTCTTTTTTATAGCATGTGGAGGCAATAACCCCAAACATCTCTCAAGGAAAAAAACAAGGAAGGCAAGACAAACGGAAGCTTAAAGTGACCCATGCTTTTCTTAAATATTATCTATTTAAAAGTCTATTTTCATTTTAGGGTTAAGTGTATTAGTAAATTACAGTGTATCAGCGAAGAATATGTTGGCTTTCAGCCTGCGGGGGTAAAATCATAAATCAATCAATGAAATAGACATACATTTATTTTACTAATTGATCCAATTGTGCATAAATCAGATATGCTGGTGTGTTAATTACCTGTCAATGGAAACCAACTAGAGGGCAGTACCGTAGTGCTCCTCAATGTGTTCTTGACAGTTGTCTAGAAATCTGTTTATTATATATCCTTAATGTATCTCTGGTGTAGTGCACATGAAGGTTGGCTTTGATGAACTCAGGCTGAGAGCATCAGGAAGCTGGCAGATCAAACGTCGGGACACACTCTCTGCCTCCGTCGGCTGTTTGCCTCTGAGGAGACTCTAATCCCAGATTTGTTACACTCCACGCTGTTACCTTGGCTCCATTCCAAAACACACTACATCCACGCACACAGATCAAAGTTGTTTTTTTGGACATATATGTGTGCGTGTGTGTTTGTGTGAACATGTGTGGTACTTGCCTCCTGGTACTGTTAGAAGGAATGTAAAAATGAAGGACACAGTATTTGCCAGGGCTAGGTGAAAATTGAGACCACTTTTTCACTGCTAAAAGCTGCCCTGTGTGTTGTAATAGAGTGGGGAAGAGCTTTTTGTTCTCATGTTCCTGAAAGCCCATATTAAATTGCAGTTAACTGCTTGTATAATTTTTTTTAAAGGGCATTTGGAAAATGAGAACCCCTAAAACACCACACTTTGCACCTTTTTTTGGTAATCTTGTGATTCAAGTGGTCTAAGCTAATACACATCCAGTTCTATATTATAAGGTAATAAGATATGTCAGTTTATAGAGTTCTTTGAAGTGAGGCTGCTCAAACTGCAAAACGTTATAATATGAGACACACTATACTCAACATATTCACTTAATATTTAGGTATTTTTAAGCTTTATTTCTTTTTTGTGTGATTTATACTGTGAAGTAGAAACCTAAACAGCAGTAAGATCCTCATCAAACATAAATGGAACTTCTAGGTCCTTATAATGGTAGATTTTTCTCAAAAATAAATAGAATTTAAAATAATGTCAACTGAACATGGGTTAATTACATCTCATCTACCTTTTCAACGATCATGTCACAGTTTGAACACGTTTTCCATATCCTGCAAACCAAGCCATATCAATCTCAGCTCAAAGGCACAAAGTTTCAACCAGGAATTCTCCTGCCTGCTTTTTGAAACTATGTGTTATCTACTGTACCAATTAGAAGCCAAAGCAGAATTAATTTCCCTGAAGCAAAGGGAAATTCAGTCATTAGGCATCTCAACCATGAGAAAATGTATTAGTTACAAATAGAACCCAAAGAATGTGTGACTTGAGGGAGAAAACAAACCACAAAAAAAAACAAAAAACATCAGTATATGAAAACTGAGAACACTGATGGTTAATTTATAATTCTATATACATATTGACACCCTCTGTTGATGGTTCCCCTGCAATCCATCTCCAAATATTGTGTTCTGCACTCTTTCCAGTTATGAAACCAATCGAACTTTGTTGGATTGAGTTGAAAGGCATGATGAAAAGAAGATAGCCATCAGGTATTGAGTTGTAGAAACTGTTATGAAAAGAGCAGCAACATATATCCTCAAAGACCTGAGTGAAACATTTATGAGAAATTGTCTATAAAAGGTGGTTGTGGGTAATCCTTTGACAGACGGGGAGAGACACGGCTGTGGTCTCCAGGAATCATTTACAGTAAATGAAAAATACTGCATGAGTATGCCAGCCATGATATCTCATGGGTGATCTTACAACAAATGTACAAAATGGTCAAAACAAAAACACAACTATGAAACAAAATATGCAGTGAATATGGCTAGTACTACTCTGCTAATCAAGGAGGTCCCGCTAACACACTTTTCGCTATACTTCTGGGATTTCAGAGAGCCTAAACTAATCCCTACCCTGAATAATAACACAAACCCTGATTCCAGTTCCACACTCAGTGTTTGGTTAGTTTTTTTTATGACAGACATGTTTGTGGACAGGGTAGAATGGACGATCTTCTCCTTGGCCGCAGCCTCAAGGTCTCTCAGCTTTTATTGTGATGCACGCCACCAGGGCACGCCCACCAATCCTCCAATCCTGCCCTGTACACAAACTCATGTGACAGCTCATCCCAGGCGGAGTGTCATAAACACAATAGAATCTCGACCAAATATTAAAATTGATGTTGAATGATAGTCGGTGCTTATGATCAAGACTTTACTAAACCAGTTACTGTTCTTTGTTTTTGAATAACAGTTATATATTATATTTGGCAGGTATGACTACACAAAAAGTGTCAACATAATACTATACTATATAATATATAACACTGTGAAATACAATGCTTTTGACATTTGTGTAAAATATAATGCAATAAATAAACTGAAACAAGGTACATAACCAGCAAAACCATTATTGTCAAGCTTTTAGTGCTAAGGCAGTAATATATTGATGATAAACTAGTTTGTACTGTGCATGGAGAAATACTGACATATTTCAAGCAGTCATGTATTGTATAGTAAAGTGTGGTTAATATAGTGCCATTACTGGAGTTAATGCAGCACTATTTACATACTGTAAGACAGTGTTGCCTGTCAAACATGACCAATCCCATATAATAACATACTGTGTACCTGTCACAAAGACGGCCGGAGTGAGTGACGTCAGAACCAGGAAGGGAATACACCAAGACAAAACAGATTAAGTGAATTGATGAGACGCTTGCTTGCGCCGGTTTATTGTAAATAAAAGGGTTTTAAACAGACAAAAGGCAGGACACGGTACATTCGCCAAAACAAATAGATAAACAAAAAACGGACTATACTTAACAACACGATGCACGGACAGACACACTGACAAACACGGTGAGTTTTAAATACACAAGTATCGTGCTGGTCCCACCAGCATGCAACAGCAATTGTTATTAAATTTCACCTCCTCTCTCTCCCGTTCTCCACTCACCAAACACCCAACCCCGAGTGGGTGAAAGCATGCTGCTTTTATGCAGCTGTACCAAGACTCGATTTGCTAATCAATCATTCAATTGGAGTCTCGGTACAACTGCACGTGAATGTGCAATTCCCCGTACTCACATATTATTACTTTGTACTTGCACGTGAAGTGCTGTGCAATCCTCGTGCCTAAATACAAATATACATTTTAAACACTTGTGTTACACAGACCCGTTTATATCCTGTGTACCAATGACTATACATTAACATTTAAAACACCACACGTAACATATAACAGATAATATACACAGGGACGGGCATTTTGTCACAGTACCCCATTAGTGTCTGGTTTCTATCTATTTCTGGCAACATTAAGAAGGCCTACGCAGGAGAAGATCAATCTGAAAATCAGCTGTTTTCAATTCAGTAAAATATTTACAATGACTGCGCCAGATCTTCATCCAGAATTGTACTTCACTGCCAACACTGTTTAATTGGCATTGGAAGCTTTGAAGGCTGTTTGGTATATATGATATCCACAGTTACTAATTGTAGGCTATATTTATTTAAATAACAAACTGGTGCAGTTTAATCCAACCCATTTATAATCAATAGGTTTACATCATTATAGTCTGATAAATAACAATCCAACAACTGGCCTTTTCTTGAATTCAGCAGCAGCAGTAGCTCTTGGAAAGAGATAATGTTCACATTTAAAGGTGATTTGAGTCAATTTATATTTTGACAATAAAAAAATCATCTGGAAATTATTATTTAAAGACATGTACAGAGCTTTCTCTTTAGCTGACCTGGAAAACATTCATCCTTGAACCGTGAAGCTGCCCTTTTGGATTCAGCCCTTGGATTTCCATTCAATTCAATGTGCTGAGCCAAGCCATGAGAATACACACATACACCTGTACACATATGAACTGTACTTTAAATACAGGTTCTACTGTGTCTCTTATGTATGCATATGTATAACACTATGTAACACAATTTTTGTTCCTGGGTAGTAAGTGTTATTTCCTAATTGCTTATGCCTCAAAAGTATAGAAAATGGCTATTATTCCCCACAAACTTTGCTTTTGTGACCAGGACAGTGATATTTCAAAATGTCACTATTTCCAATGGGAAAACGGGCAAATGTGTGTCTTTTCGTTCACATAAAGTCAGAAAAAAAACAACATATGAATCCAAATTAACATGTATTTATACTAAAGTAATACAAAAATGACTACAAAAGATTTAGAAGTGAGTAGTTTTTCGAGATTTACGATTATACTGTATTTAAGTATCTTCTATACTTTTGAGGCATAAGCAATTAGGAAATAACACTTACTACCCAGGAACAAAAAAATAAATAAAAATTGTTACATGGTGTAATTGGCATATTCATTTTCTTCAGGTCAATTAAATAGCTTTGGCTAGCCTGATTTCATCATCCAAACTAGTTTGATGGTAAGGAACAGCACTGGGATAATTAAAAAAAATGTGAGCCCACCCTGCATTATATTTGCCAACGATACGCATAACCGCTGCCCTAGAACTAAAAAAAAATATATTCTTTCTCATAGCTCTGACAGAAGCAAATCAGTAAACCTTACAATACAAATCATGCTATGTCGATAAGGTGGGGAAGTAACAAAATCCATGCATCTTGTCTAACTTACTTGAAGACAAACATGATCCTTATTTCATTTCAGAAGTGTTAAATGAGAGGGAGATTCATTTTAATAATCTAGTTCTCCACAAAGGTTGACGCCCCACCCACACCACACCCACCCCATATAGTATTCTTCAGCATTTAACAAGAATTACAATTATATAAGTAGACAAAAGGTCCGTAAAATAGTGAGGTAGTCGATTCAAATAATTCTACTATACATAGTCTCTCTTCATTTTGTATGTTTCCATCCAGGGCATACAAAAGTTAATATATTTATTTTAATGGGTTTTTATTTACTCCAGACTGTATTGCATTTTAACATGTCCTGAGAGAGAAAAAAACAAAACAAAAAAACTCCTGAATATTTTAATTAAACCAAAATCTCCAATGTCAGCCTGATAATGGTATGACTTAACTGGATATGAAATATAGGCAACACTTTAAAATAATGACTGCAAATTCATAATGAATTCCAGTTGAATATCACAGGAATAACACCTGAATATCTTCTGCACTCTGTTCTGAAGTAATTGAGTAGCCTTGAGTTCTCCAAATTTTGGAGCAAATGTGGAAAATAGCAGGGGTGTGAAACCCCCATGATATTTATATACATACATGCACAAGTTAGACAGATGTGTATGCAACAGCAAGGAAAAGTTACCTTTTAAAGTGTACCTCAACCTGGCTTCAGTTTTCCCTTGGGTAGAAACAAAAAATCCAAAATTGCACAGCTAGCACATTGTCAATGTATTAGCATAACCTTTTTTATGCAGAAGTGTCAAATTGTTTCTAATAAACACTTTTTTATTCTTGAACTTATTAACTGAATGTTGTGCAAACTGCTTATCACTACCTGAGAAGGCTCCAACTGTAGACTGCGCATCGAAGTTACACATTTAAATCTTTGAATTTGACTTCAACCACAGGTCCTGTGCTTGATATATTTAGTATTACACCCATACACAGCTTTTACTAAAACCAAGTGAGTAGATTGAGGCCTTAAGTGGCTAGGCCTTCCTTTCAACAAATGATTCCTTGACCATGAGTTTAAGCTATCTCCCCAAACGTTGTATGCTTATTTCATATACTGCACTGGTAATGAGCTATATTGCATTCTTGAAAAAGTAGTTTTATTTCTTGTCTGATTTGGTATTGCTTTACTTATTTTGTCCTGAGTGATTAAAAGTTTGTAAACAATGAGTTAGTAAAACAGTAAAAATAAATATATAATTAAAATCAGTGGCCTATGAGTGTCATGGTTTGATCAAGGATTGAACTGTTCAGCTGTGTAGACACAACACTGTACACCATTTTTTATGGGAGTCTGCACACTAAAAGAAAGCCTTTTTTTGATAAGTGGGCACAAAATCAAGCTCCTGCAATAAAAAATCTGGAGAATCACAGGCAGTTTTTCAAAAGCTTGAGCGATATATGATAAATAGTTATTTTTCCCTCCCAATAAAAAAAAAATGACTGAAATTGTAATTGCTGCCTGCCAGCAGCAAGCACAGTATTTCCTTCCCATCTCCTCCATTCAAATTTGAATTTTGATCTATGAATACATTAATGCATTTTTCTCTTCTGTGTTTATTATGTTAATTGAAAGCTTGAGTCAATGTCACTAAAGCATAAACATCAGGGACAACATTTGCTTTGCATGTCTAATGGCTTGTCAGGAATGCACACTAATGGAGTCCAGTTATGAAATTGCATTACCTTAATACTCTGGCTATATTAATTGTAATTGGCCAGACTGTGATAAATTTGTGTCAGGGTGCGATATTCACAATTGTTGTTATGCCATAAACTCTATTTTTAAAAAGTGGTTCAATATTGAAGGTACAGTAAGACTAATACAAACAAGGAACATAATATAATAGCCCCTTTGAGGTCTGTGTGTCTTTTCAAATAGCTTAACTAAGGGAAGCAGACTTTTCATTTGTCAGAAAACTTCAGGTTCAACTGCCATCTGTCAACAATCTTGGTATGCAGAACTGGAGAGCGGGTATATGCTTGCTTGATGGAAACAAACAAGCTGGCTTTTGAAAATCAGTAAAAAGTCATAAATTATCGGGGAAACACATTGGGCCCTATTTAGCAACGATCTCAAACCCCCAAGGCAATCATGAAACACTTTTGGGGACAGTTAGCGCATCACAATCAGGCACACTTGTGGGCAAACAGACTTTATCCACCTATGTGACTTAGCAATCTTGTTTTAGTGCCCACCCAGCAAGTCAGCATTAGCGCTGGACATGGGCTGAACTTTAGGGGAGTGTCCTCATACAAATGTAACGATTTAGCAAACCATCAACAGTGTTAGCGTTTGCGTTTTAATTGGTCGACTAGAAATACCGGTGAAACTACCAGGGAAGCAGGCAAAGAAAAGAGAGAGAGAAGAAAGAGAAATAAAAGAAATATGGAGTGTCCACTGGATTTCTACGTGGCCAGACAAAGAGAAAGGAGGAGGAGGAGACGTCCCCAAATATTTAGAAGTCATCTGTCTTTTCAAAGTCTGTCTGACACACAATATATGCAGCAATTTTGCCTAAAACACAAATAATCAGCCAACTGCTTCAGGCTGACCTGGAAGGAGCACACTGTTTGCCTGTAGTAAGGGTACCTGCTGCATTAACATTTTATGTCACTGGCTCGTTCCAATGTACTGTGGTTTACTGTAAAGCCATAAATATTTGCGACCTAAATATTTTGTGAATCACACCCATAAAACCTATTTTACTCCATAAGTGTTGGCTATCTGTTGCAATATAGAAAGTATGTATTGTTAGTGGAAATTGATTTTGTTTAAAAAATGTTGGGTTTTTTTGTTTCATATGTGAAAAACATATACTTCAGACATGAGCCAGTTGGCTGTGCGTGGATGTAGCTGAAGCTTTAGTAAAGCGGGCAGCAGAATTTGTTCATTTCCAGGTCTCTCACGAGCTGCAAGAACAGTCAGTATAAAGCAGGGTTTTCTTGGGAGGTATGGGTTTTCTGGTGTCCTAGGAGCCTTCGACTGCACACATGTGCAGTACATGCACCAACACAGAATAGGCACCTCCACATATATTGTAAGGGGACCTGTTCTGTCAACATGCAAGAAGTGTGTGATGCCAACAACTACATTACAAGTGTGTATGCAAACCATCCTGGCTCTGCTCATGACTCATTTATTGCTGCTAATTCACAGGTGGCAGTTGTGTTTCAGCGGGATGACAGTCTGAGAGGATCATTGATAGGGGACAACGGTACTGACTGCTGCTCAACCCTACGACCCCTGCCGAACAGAACCATAATTGTACCTTTAAATGTAGATGTACTGTAATTGAGCAAACATTTGGAGTCTTTAAAATGTGATTCCGATGTTTGGATATCTCTGGGGGAACACTACAGAGAAGGTTAGCAATGTCATCCTGGCTGGTTGTGTTTTACATAACAGCTCTCTGTAATGGGTGTTGAAGTTACAGAGGAAAGATTACAGGGTTTGATGGAAGCAGATCCTGAACTTGAAAGCCCAGTGGCGGAGGTAGCAGATGCTGGGTCAGACAAAGCCTTATAGATGACTTTTTTTTATTTTGTAAGTATTCACTCTCCACCACTGAGCTTCTAAAAAAAAAACATTTTGTAGCCTTGCCTGAGGGGCTTGGTCATCCTCCTTACTTGGGCTGCTGGACATTTTTTTATTTTTTGCGTTTTTGTCGTCTCCTTTTTTGGGTTTCGAAATGCCATTCATTCGCTATCACAGACACACAGGTACTAAAGGGAATGTTGAATCCATATTGGTTGTAACCTTACTCCCCCCACTGTGTTTTGATTGGCTGAGCACATGTTTTGCTGTTTGATATGCGTTAGCTCATGCATGAGACCCGACTTCTAAATCACATTTTTGTGTGCTGTCACTGCAGTTCACTAACGCTGTCATTTTTGCCCTAGCTGCGCATATATTTGCTAAATAGTGTTGTCAAGCCAAATCCTCCGTGACCCTTGTATTTCAGAAGCAGGAAGCAGTAATATGCTTGCTGGGTGGCAGGGGTGCATATCAGCACACAGGCTGGTGAGTTGTGAGCTAACCTGAGTCAAGACATGACAGTCACAATGGTGTGTAATTCTGGTCCCCCACACTAACAAGTGAATTAAAAACAGTTAAGTCTGACCTATAGATACTGGAAGAATAAAGTAAACAAAATAAAACAAATTGTGATTTTTCTTTTGTTGCCCAGCAGTTTTTAGAATGATCTGACTGTCAATACACTATCAAGTGCCCATGATTATTTCTCCTTTGGTTCTCCAATGCAGATGTCTTGCTCCTGCATTTTATTGAGTGAAAGTTGAAAGTGGCCACATTAGCCAACCTGAAGAGAAAACGGACACATGCCTGGAGGGGAAATTGTTACTTTCCTTTCTGTGTCCTCATAAAAGCATGCGGCATGTTGATAAGTTGCATAACGGATAATAAATCAAAAGCTAATGGAGGTTCTGGGCAGCAGTGCCTTCACGGCATATTGTTAAATATCATTTGACAGACTGTGGCAATCGTATTGACTTTCGAGTGACCTAATGGTGACATTGTCACATCCAATACCAAGCACTTTCAGTGTAAACACGCTGCTTAGGTCAGAGAGACCTGTTTCTGTGCAGCACTGTGAGTGATGGATAAGTGAAAAGTTCTTTTCAATTAAAAAAAAAAAAACAAAGAGCAAGGTTTCTCAATGTTGAATATGAAGGCTCTGAGATTTTATGGATGCTGCTTAATTGTATCCAGTGATGCTTTTATGAAGTTGATTGTATATGGCACATATAAATAACACCATTCAGATTTTAATTAAGTTCATGATGAACAATATTAACTTGCTACTATTATCTCAGTTGCTCTGATTTCAAAAAGCTAAAATATAACTGATACTCAATTCTCTCATTATTTTTGTTTCTGTCTTCTGGTTTTGTCTATTTGTTCACGTACATATATGTATATATGTTGTTGTGTTGGCATGGTCTTTGGATATGGTCAGTTGTCTTTGCATTAGTTTGCCATATCTCCTTCCACATATACAGAACACCTTACTTAAAGTGAATATTTTCACTGTGTGTATATAGATTGTATGTAGTTACTTCCTGCAGACAACATGCTTTTTGTCAAGCAGCTATTGATGTGGACACAATGCCAAGCATTGCCTATGTGGACAAAAATGCCTTTTATGGATGGAATATGATTGATATAAATGATACACCTCACCCAGTGTCATAAGCAAATTACATCTATAGAGAAAGAACAATGGTTGAATCCAGTTTTTACGCAGTGAGGATGAGAAGGTATTATTGGTTGTCCATGGGACTTGAACATTTCATTTATCAAAGAGACAGCTCATAATAAAAGTCTACATTGCTTTTCAACAAACTGTTCTGAAGATACAGTTGCCCTTATGAGCATGTACTGTAGGACTGTATGACAATGTACCATAAAATAAAAGAGCAAGATGAAAGCACTGGAAACACATGATAACGTATAGAAAATAAATGTTACCGCATTTTGGATTAGCTAATCTCTAGGTTGAGGTTTTTAAAGGAAAAAAAGAGAACAGAGTAAACTTTTCATTGAACTTCATGACCTAAACTTTGAAACCATCTTAATGTGATTTGCCACAGGTTTACAGAATTTAAAAAATAATAATAAATCATGGTGTTGTGTTCCATCGTTCACAGTGTATACATATGTAACGTGTGGTGACACATCCTACGTGATAAATCATGTTACCTCCTATTGTGAAGATTCAAACTGTGATTGTTATTGGTTACCACTGTGTCACAGTTAACATATGGTCTCAGTCCCTTATGACAACAAAACAACACCTTTAGTTTTGTTAGCATACTTCGCACCCTTGGGCCACTGATGTTGTCAGAACTTTAGTGGCATAAGGTATATATTAACAATAACGACACTGATATTGAACCAGCTTTACCAAGGGCGTAACAAGTAATCTAACATAGGGAATAGATTGTGCATATCATATAATCTTCTAAAGTGCATTGACATTCGCTATAGCAGAGTGCTGGTGCTCCCACACCTCAAAAATCTCAAAAACAGGGGAAGAAAGAGTACAGTACAGAGGACAGATGAATCAGACTCTGCAGCACTGTCATTATGAATTCTAATAAAATTAATTGATGGTTTGTATTACACAATGCAGAAGATATTTTACAAAAAGCCTTCGTCGCTGAGAGGTGTTTCTTTCTGGTCACTTACAATATTTAGCTGGAAAGAAAAGATGTGCTTTAATTTCTGTACCTGTCCTGTTTTTTTTTTCTATAACGGTGGGATCTGCTAGCACATATAAACAAAGGAGCGGGACAACACAGTGGGAGGTACTTATTAAAATCAGTAGTTTTTCTCTTTTGTAGTAAATATTGAGCTGCAGATGCAGATATCCATTATTTACTCCACTGGACAAATAATCAATTATTTCAAGAGGAATGATTCCCCTGTTCTTCTGAATAATAATAATAATAATAATAATAATAATAATAATAATAATAATAATAATAATAATAATAATAAAAAACCTATGTAAAGTAAGGCTGAAAGCCTGCGGTCTCGTTCCTTCAACAATAAATAACGTTGTGCATATAAATAGAATTCTGAGCTAAGCCGAACTAAATATTTATTATTCATATTTGGATGACAAATAATCATGTTGAGTGATGAGCCACTTGAATAATGTATAAACCTCTGATAGGCTGGGGAATGGTTTAGTTCACAACTAACAGGTCACTTGCCTGTCTTTATCAGACCTGCCGTTTGCTTGCTCATCTCTCATAGGTCATAGCAGGGTTCTCCCTAGAAATTGTTTGACAGCTGTGTAAAGTTCAATGGCCCTATGAAGATGTGCACTTTCTAATTTGGCTTACTACAGAGCTATAACTTGACAGAGTATTACAGTAGCTATAGAGCTGAAAATTCACGTGAGCACAGCATCTTATTAATTATTTACTTACATATGTATGTAATCATTTATTTTTTATTGTCATTTATTCATTGGACTAGAATCAAATCATGACAGACTTTATGGAAACAAAATCGCGATTTATCCCTGTTGCTCACAGAAATGGCTAGTACAATTCAGATATCAGATTAAAAATAAATAAATAAATAAATACATCCCTACAGAGTGCTTTTAAAAAGAAGAAACATATCCCTTGCCTACTGTAGAGTTCTTCTTAGAAAAAATATACTGTGCAGACTACAATGCGTTCAAGCTCAACACAAACCACTGAGTGAAAAATGTCGAGTACATCAGTACATTAGAGTTGTATGTGTTCTGCTGTGGTTCCCAAACTTGGTGCCAAGGAGCCCTGGGGGGGGGGGGGTTGGAGTCGGGGAGGTCAAGATGGTTTTATGGAGACCACAGCACATTCAGAAATATTTATTTCCAAACAACACTAAGACTTTACACAGCAATGATCCCAAAGCCATCGGGTCAATTCATTACATGAATGTTGCTGTTAGATTATATTTCATTTCTGTGTGGGGGGTGTACAGCCTTGGGATGCTGAGGAAGTGCAGGCTCTAGTTTATCTGTGGACAGATAGATGTGTTCAAAAAAGATCTGGAGTCATGAGCGTCAGAAATGAAAAAGTTTATGCCTGAATTTCTGAGGATTTGAAGCATAAACCGTGGGTACAGTACACTTAACTCACACACTCAAAAACACAAAATTCTACCAAATGTCTCATCCTTGACCTTTATTATATTAATATAATGAAAAAAGACATAATTTATTTACAAAAATATAGTTAAAAACAAAATATAGCTGTATCATACGCCCAACTACGGCTCTCGTGCATCTTCTTTTTTAAAGCACCCAAACAAAAAACAACTCTTGAAAAAAACAACAACTATCCTTAAAACGGAATATCTTTGGCAAATCATATTTTTAAAACCTTCTTTTTTTCCCCCTTCAACAGAACTAACTAAACTTTATTAAGTCACTATAATCAGTAAAATTTGTGGATTATAAAGAAATTCCCGAATATATTTGCAAAATATAGTGACACAAGATACAGCTGCCCCATTGGTCTATTCATTTTTGAACATCATTTGTTTGCACATCTTTTGGCAAACTGAGTTAATTAATAACAACTGTTGTTGAGTGTGACGTCAGTAGCATGGCTCGGCTCTGCAGTGCAAAAACAACCCAGACACTCCTTAACCACACCGTGAGGGCTCAGTACAGCCCTGGCGTGGCTCAGTTGTACAATGGAAAAAGAGGCATTAGTACCATGTACAGTGACATTCAACATCTTTTTCCTAATAGTTCTGGAATATCAACTCCAACTTGACTGACACTCCTTCTCTTCCATTCTTTAAGAATCCAGCATGATACTTGAATTTCACTTAATCAAACAAAATAGGAACCCATTTTCTTTTGCCTCCTAAAAACACAGACCAATTTAGGATACCATAGTTTAGATGAAGGTTTTGTCTGAGCCAAGGCGCAGAAAGTAAAATACTTAAATCAGACAGGGAAAGACTTAAAATTAGATATTCTCTTATCCTTTACATTTTCCATAAGCCATGGTAAAATGGAGGATAAAGTTAATTTTTTGTATTTTTTTTATTTAATATATTCAGAACTGCTGGCTAATGAGAATATGCATGCCTCTGTACTTTTTAGAGTTTATTCAAAGATATTGCTCTTTTTTTAAAAGGTCAAGTATGGACATATGAAAACACACATTACACATACATTTTCAGCAACCAAATGAAATATTTGAAAGCCACATTATAAGGACAAGTAAAAGGGAAAATTTAGAGTTATTTTAATTGACTCACCATAATAAATCTGGCACCTGCATGCACTACATGTTTATGTCTGGGATGATAATATATGACATTTCTACTGGCAGTGCTGGAAGTGTCGGTCCCTTACCTCCCCCTTTTAAGTTCTCTTTTGATTTGGGCAAATTGTTTTTCAGGCTAATGGGGTCGACTATCCATAGTACAGCTGAGATGTTCACCTGTGTGCCCTGACTATCACTCAGCAGAGGCGCAATAGTGTTTGAATGATGAGTTAAGTTAATAGGACTAAATCAGGCAAAGGATGACAGTGAAATTGCCTAATGACTTTCAGAACACTAATTTAATTGGATAACACACTGACTTACATATGTATATCATTTAAAAGCTTATTCTAGCATTTCGGCCGTGCAGTACAATAAAAAAAAAAAAAACAATTAGAACTGATTGTCACTTCTAGTGGGCTTTCTGGCTGCTCTACCCTTAAATGGGCTGAAAATACAGCACCCTAAAATACAGTATATATGACCGTATCTTTGTACAGGATGGATTGAATCACATTGGATTCACGTCTGTACATCAAGAGTTCGCTCCATAGTTTCTTACTTGATTTTTTTTTGTTTTTCAATTTGATTAATATTAATGTATTAATATTAGTATTGCTTTCCTTTTACAGGCCCAACAGCAAATCCCTCTAAATGAGACACACACTTAAAAAAAATCAATGCCAGCGAACCACTGTTGAATTCAAGAACCAATAGTTTACTAGTAGAAATATAAACAATGGTGACACTATATTAAGCACTCAGGGGATGTGGAATTGCTTCTTTGGCAGCAAAAATAAAATCAATAGTATTTTTTTATATCCCCTGAAGAAACCAGTGTTCAAAGTTATAAGAAATGCCTTAACAAGATCCCATACATACCAGCGTGTGGTTCAATCTTAGATTCAAACAAAAAGTCACCTTGTTTTTCAGGTGGTAACCATTCTACATTATATTCCCTATATATATATATATATATATATATATATATATATATATATATATATATATATATATATATATATATCATATAGAGAACTCATTCCTATACTTGAAAGATCATTATATTCCCTCCCCAATCCCTTTGTATTCTCAATTCCCATATGCATCAGTGTCAAGTGCAATAAACCACCATATGTTTTCATTGCCTCACGGGTTAGATCGGAAACAGAAATAAATTCTGCTGCCTTTACTCATACTAGAGAACTCATTCCTCACCTTAATGAAAGAAAGATATTCACAGATATATTCGCTGAAGCAAGCATTTCCCCAATCGAAAGCACCATTGAATTTTGGTCAGCGGTAAGTTATTAGGTTGTCGCCTAATAGCGGCATCAAATATTCAGCAGATAACCAGTGCTTGTTCTTTATTGGATTGCATTAGTTATGTCTGTGGATGAACCTTCCCTTCTACTCAACAATCTGAACCTGCCCTGTCCGTGTATGTCTCTGTGTTAAGAATATAAGAACATAAGAAATTTTACAAACGATAGGAGGCCATTCGGCCAATATTGCTCGTTTGTTTGTTAGTAGCTTATTAATCCCAAAATCTCCTCAAGCAGCTTCCTGAAGGATCCCAGGTTGTCAGCTTCAACACATTACTGGGGAGTTGGTTCCAGACCTTCACAATTCTCTGTGTAAAAAAGTGGCTTCTATTTTTTGTTCTGAATGCCCCTTTTTCTAAACGACATTTGTGACCCGGGTCCTTGTTCTTTTTTCAGGCTGAAAAAGTCCCACACTGTCAATTGCTGTTTATTTGTTTCTTTTCTGCCTACAGGCAGATAACCAGTGCTTGTTCTTTATTGGATTGCATTAGTTATGTCTGTGGATGTTCAGGGCTTACCATTTAATCTTCCCTTCTACTCAACAATCTGAACCTGCCCTGTACGTTTCAACTTATGTCTCTCTGTTGTAGAAGTGCAGTTTGTTTCAATAAGGTGTTTGTGACTAAGCAATGCCCAAGACGATATGCACGGTTATATTATAATAACAATTTTAAAAGTCTTCATACAATTTTCAACCAATTTTCAATGTCTTCCAATGAAATAATCATAGCTTTTGATCAATTCTACAAACTGATGATGTGTTGTAGAGTGGTACAAATAAGTAAAACTTAATGAAATCTGAAAAATCTATGATATACTCGACAGAAATACATGTCCTTAAGGTGAGCTGTTGAAGGGTCAACTCTCCCCAGCCATTTCTTTTAAAGAATGAGTTGCCATCTGTCTAAAGCAGAAAAGCAGACACAACTGTTGAATGACGAGAATGTGATTTTTGTTAGACACATTTTCTGGTCACTTTTTTAGTTTGTTTAATGGGCACTTAGTAAAGTCAGCTAAGGGATTAAGTTGTTTAAATGAACTTTAGCAACGTTACAGGGATGGGTTGTATATTAATATAGCTTTTAAATTAGTTTGTTAATTGGTAATTATGTATTAACTATTTCCACAAAATGGGCGGCATTTGTTAATGAGTGAATAGCTGTGTGGCAAAGCAAGAGCTCTGCCTGTAAATAGTGAGTGTTTGTGTGAAGTTTTTCACTTAACTTTTGAAAGCTGCATCACTGGCTGGGGTCTGTGCTATTCAGACATTCTCCCTCTTCATTCCTTCCAAGTCACTTGAACTTTCAACTCTATTGGTCCCATCTGCTCTCTCTGTCAGGTGACAGTGTCCTCTAGACAAGCTCAAAATCGTAGAAAGCCAGGCACATGTTCAGGTCCACGCACATATTTGAATTGTTCTTATTTTACGAAGTCCATAATTATTTTGAATTCTGTTTTGTATTATTTCTAGTGCATCACTATTAGAGTTGGTTTAATAATAATAATAATAATAATAATAATAATAATAATAAATAATAATAACATACAAACCTACCAAGAGACTATTCAGAACAACAACAAATGATCCATCCCACAACTACTGTAGGCTGTATCTTGTTAATTTGATAACACATTAAACATATGACTTATACAGCATAGTATAACAATGGCAGAAGTCATTTGAAAGGTTGCAGGTATGCATTAATCAGGGTGTCACTAATAATAGCAGATATAATGCAGGAACTGCTCATTTAAAGACAAAACAAAGGGTTGCAACAAAGGACACAAGATATAAATAAATAGGAAATCATTTTGACATTGACTTCAAATGACAGACTGTTTCAACTTTCCTTAACAGATTTTTGAGTTTTGAGCGAGCCCAATCTGCATTTTTTTTTTCTTTCTAATAAAATCTACTTTCTTAAGGTAACAATAAATGCAGGAATGTCTTCATGACATTAAGTAAAACGTTGATTAGTACTGAAACCTGTGAGAAGTTGTAATGAAATTATACTTCACGCTCCCACTGCTTGTCAGGTTTTTTTTTTTAAGTGTTTCTAATAATTGGCAGCACAGAGGCTCCATGCCGTGGTTGCTGGTACTCTTAACTCTTCATTTGAAAGTCTTTCTTCCATTAATCATTCAATCTACTGGTGCTCCCTACTGTAAATAAAGCACCATAGGTAATGTTATAGATTATGCCTAATGCTCTCTGTTAAATCAGCCAGCCACACCATGTTGAATATTTGTAACGTGCATCAAGATGATCTGAATTATTTTCTCTTTGCTTCAAGACATTTCACACCTGAAAGAAATACAGAGACAGCCAGTATTCACAACTGTGCCTCTGATGCCTTTATAAAAGGTCACAGTGTTAAATGCTACTGTTTTTACTGCACTTTTGCTATGAACATACTGTAATATGTTCATCACTCCATTGCTTCAGCAGCCACTTAGTGTGGAACAGTTTCAGCTATGGACTGTTATGGTCATCTTATGGCATCTTATGGCTTGTATTTTATAATTTAATGTATAATATGCAGATATTAAAAAAAAAAAAAAAGCAATAAGAATAAATAAATTTACAAACCCTGAATTAAAGTAAAAAGTAATAATAATAATAATAATAAATAATAATAATAATATAATAATAATAATAATAATAATAATAATAAAGGAGGAACCTGACAAAAAAAAGTTAGTAAAGCTTATATGAGGTAAATGTGCAATAACCTCCCCTAATACAAATATTGTTTACAAAATCCTAAGAGAGTAGTGTTTAAAATATAAACAAAATAGTTTACATCAATGCAGTACATTCATCAATAAATCATGTTGTGCACATTTCAAACCTCATTGCTCTTTTAAACATTTACATATTGAATATGTACATAAGTTAAGTAGTCTTATCCGTTTTGTAGCAATCAAGGCAAATTATTTATTTATTTATTTATTTTAATACAGGGATATATAAAAGCACACCACCCTGTACGGAAGCTAATTTATTTTTTTATCCACTAATTTCATGCACATATAAATATGTTGTACTGGAATGACTATAATAACGATTTGGTTATTTGAAATTAGGTGCAACTGGCTTCAGTCACTTCCCATTGCACTTTTAACCCATGCAACCTCTTGTCTGGCCTGAGAAAATAACACAAGAAAATAAGACAAGAATATAAAGCTTGTGGGGTTTTCAGTCAAGAAGTTTATGGTATCATTAATGCAGTTCCTAATACAGTGCATTTATTCATTGGTCAATCTACAAGCCAATTACCAGCAAGTTCCCATCAACCTATCAGGTAAAAAAAAAAAAAAAAAAAAAAAATACTTCTCAAACCCAGCCCTGCCATTACTCTTCTCCAATCACTGTGATTTTTGATTTTATGATTTATAAGATATATGGGTCATAACCCAACAAATGATGGCTAATGGAAGAAGACACCTGTCTTGGGAGTAATGCTGTAATAGTTATCAAACAGATTAAGCTAGTGGCCATCTCACAGACCTTGTGTCAGCAATACTACTAGTATTGTGCAGGAGGGTACAGCAGAGTGACAGACATACTGTGTTATCTCATGGAAGGAAATAAATTCACCCCCAGGTTACGTACTGTTAGTAATAACATGTCAGAAAAATAATGAAGCAACTCAATTGATAAATGTGCATTTTTAGTATTTTCTATTCCATGGAGTTCAATCAGATGCAGCTATATAATAATTTAAACACTGCCTTAACTAAGGTCATATTTGATAATAAAGGATTAGTGCTAATTAGCATCTGTGAAACCTTAGGTAAAAGTCTGGGCTTCCCTTAATCTTGGCTCTATCATTAATTCTGCTCTATCAGTTAAGTTTATAAAAATGGTCTTTCATTTAACAATTAATATTCCATATAACATAATAAAAAAACAAAAACGGTTTGCAGAAAATATTAAGTAGATTATCAGTGTTTAAAGAGAGGTCTACACCTAATAAAACTAACCATTTCTCTTTGAGCATACAATTGTAAACCTTTTAATCTTGCAGAATGCATTATAAGACTATCCTGCCTTGCTATAGTAATTGAAATCCTCTGATGTGCTTCAGATTTTAATTAAAAAGAGGGACAAAATTCACATTAAAGAGTTGTATATAATAAGCTATGACAAAATGACTATACTGCGAGTTCGATACAATAACATCCCCCCTTCATATCTTATTAGGTATAATTTTGTAGAATTGTAAGACCCTGGAGAATAAATTTTACACAATAACACAAATCAATGATTAAGTTTGTTTGAGTATGCATTACACAATTTACCTACTGTCAAATCTCATATTTTCTGTCATTTACTGTGCCAGTTTACATATTTTATCAGGATAGAGAGGAGTTATGTTTATTGAAGCAAATCCTCAAATGCCATATGATAAAATTATTTTGGAACATCCTAAAATCCCAAATTTCCAAAACACAAATGTTTGCTGTAGACACCATGAAATGTGTAAAATGTGGATAAGAAATATAAAGGTGATCCAACGCAACTCATTTGTGAAGAGGTATGTACTCAATCTAAAATTAAAGTGAATGACAGCTCAGATCCTTTTTAAATAAACTAATTTTATATTTATTTCATTTCTAATTTAGTTTGTGATAATTATTTTGTATCTTTCAGTACAAAAAAAAAAACTCAGAGGACTGGAGAGGAGAGATAAAGAGACAATGTGGTTGAAATTCATGGGAAAGAAATGCAAGGGAAAGACAGACAATCGAAATATGGCCTAAAACAAAGAACCAAGGAGAGAGAATTTTACTGCTACCAAAAACCAAACCCCCCCCAAAAAAACATGTCTTAAGTGTGATATAAATTGACTGCAGGGATGAACTCAACATAATCCAATTATAACTACCTGGAAGGCCCAAAGTCCAAACTGCTCTATTCCAGGGAGTTATTAATTACCACATCCTCTCAAATACCTGCACTCACACTAACAGGAGTACAAGGAACATATGTAGAACATTGCTTAGAAAAGTTGGATGGTTTTCAACCCTGCAGACCATTGGAGCATGACAGGATTGCCTGAAATGTTTCTTTTCTTAGCTTCAGCAATCCTTCTTCCCTTCAATGAAACACAACAGCTTTCAGCTGGTACAGAACAGAGGAGAATCAATGCAGAATAGTTCGGAATATCTAAGGGCAAAAGCACCATCCCTGCCAACAGATCCTGACTGTTCACTGAGATTGTTTTCCATGTTCACTCCAAGGTCAAAAGGTGGGAAGCATAACATACTGAAGCAATAGGCATTATTTCCAGAAAAATTAATTTGCAACCTGTTATAAATTTCAACAGCTGGTCAGATTGAGTTGTGTTATCAAATGTAAACATTCTAAGTCATTTTTACAGCCAGATATCTACATTGCACTTAACTTCCTCTCCCTGGCCTTTGATCGACAAATTTTAACACTGACATCTCCTGCAGTACACTTAATGTGTTGATTTGAAAACAAGAAAACCTGCCCTTCTCTCAACTGAGTAACAATCAATTAGTAATTAGTCGTCTGCATTGAGTGTTTTCAAGGCTGATTGGAAGCAAATTGTCCTCTCATTGATGTGCTGACATGTTTTACTGCTGTATCAAGGCTGTTAACTGACAACAAGAAGATGTTGCAAAACTGAATTAAACCTAACTCGAGCTACTGCTGTGGAAACTGAATGTGAACTTATTTGTTGACTTTTATCAGAGTAACGTCTTGCCCAGGACTATATTATATATTAAATGACACTGTCAAATTTGTATAGATACTCAAAAATCATGTAAACAAGGAAAACAAGGAGGCTGCATTGTGTTGTGTTGAGCAATTAACATGTTTTATTATATTTAATTAATGCCTAATAACACATTTCTTAAAGATAATTACTCGGAAAACATGAGTTTCAGCACACCCCAAATACAGTGACAGTACCAATTGTTTATAATCCCATGGGGATGAAACACCAGCTGTATAATCAATACTATATATATGGTTCATGTTGCTTGACAGAGGATTTAGGAACAAGTAATTTATGTCTACTGTACAACTTGTCAAATACAGTTTAGTAGTCTAGTTGTAATCGGACCATGTAACCTACAGCAAAGATACCAGGGAACATATGTTTCTTTGAGCTTTTTGCATATCCCAAATTAACATACAGTAAAAAAAGTGAAAATGAAAAATTCAATATTCTTAGCAGCATAAAACTGAATTGGTAAAATGCCTTTGTGTTATGGCTAATCACGTAATAATTAGAAACTGTTAATAATTATATATCTTAATTGAATGAAGCTGGATTATATAAATGTAAACTGTTAAATTGCCCTCCTACTGATAAATACATTTTCTTTTGTCGATAACCTGTTTTAGTAATGTGTATATTTATAGCACTATATTTAAAGCCTAAAACCAAGCAACTTAAAACAGTAGTTTCCAAAACACTTCTTAACACATTGGATACCTGCTGAAGGGTCATGCAGTCAAGAAAGAGCAGTTTTGGATCCTGGCTGTGCCAAAATGCTGATCTTCACTTGGAGCTTATCCTTAACCTCACTGCTACACTGAACCCTGCCAGACCCCCCGCGACTGTTATCTTTTGTAAGCTCCGTCTGCTCCCGAGCCCAATAGCAGCAGTGTGAGTAACATATTGCAGGCTAAAGGCTTATTTTAACACTTCCATAAAACATTAGTGCTGGTTTAATCTTCTCTACAGCAGAGGTAATTAGTCGCTTCTCTGAGACTTGCACAAAGTGCACAGGGACCCAAACCAGCAAACCCTTAGTAAATAAGAGATGTAAGACTGCAAAACTGAAACAAGCAGGCTGTCTTGAGTAATTCATTTTTTCACATCTATACTAGCTTACTTCGTTTTTGACATTTTAATGCTGTCCAGTTTTAATTTTGGTTTTAATCGCATATTTAATTGATACAAGTATCTCATTCAAGTTTGTTTTATTACTGATGCTATTATTACTGTGCCAGCGTCCTATTGTTAGTGACTCTGCATATAATGCACAGTTCACAGCCTACCTCTGTAAAGCATTCTGTGATGATGGTCTATATATATAATAATATTATTTTAAAGTTCTTCTTATTACCTATAATGCCTTTCATGATCTTCGACATTCTTATCTTCAAGATCTGCTGACCACATATGAGCCAACTGCTAAATCACAATGGAGCCAGTTTATTACTCATCTTAATGTGTTTCAAATGATACTTTTATTATCAGTTTCCATTAAAAGGGTATCCTTTATTGATGTTTTTCATTGCTATTAAAAAAACTCAGACAGTATTCTCTTTTATTAATAACTTAAACTTGTCTAAATAAATGTGTCAAAGTGGGTGGTAAGGGGAACAGATGTAGTGGTGCTGCGGTGCAGGAGTGATAAACAGGCAACGCTGATTCAATGAATAAGTGCTTTATTGCTCTTTTTCCAAGTCTGGTGACCGTCAAATAATAAATCCCCAGCAATACACAACAATGTGTAAAGCACAGGGATGATGAAAACAAGGGCACAGTCCTGAACAAAAACAATGGCACGGTCACCAGTCCTGGGTGAATGAAAACGTGCAGGTGCTCAGTGCAGTGGTGCTCCGGACAGTGCTTTCCTTTCGACAGCTCCAGAGGTGTGCATTAACTGTCTATTGGTGCGACAAAAAACAGACAATGACACACAGACAGAAATAACACACAACAAGTATATCTTTTTAAACTCTGAGAGCTCCTCTCACAGTCCTTCTCTCTCCCACTGTTTAAACCAAATGAAGGAAAAGATCAGCGTTACCCTGGCCCCTATATGTACTCCCACATGACATCTAGGTAAATGGTTGCAGCTGCCTTATTACTTGCAGCTTCCCCTCGTTTACCTTTCAAGTCAATATGATCTTACAACAGAGTCTCGCTTCTTTCCAGGCTGACCGACTTCCCGGTCCCAGAAACAAACTGTCAGGCCAGCCCTTCCAGATATTTCTCCTCCCGTTCTTTAGCGCCCTCACATGTCGGGAGGGAGATTTATCATCAGAACTCATTGTATTTCTGTCACAATAAATCGAAGTGTTAATTAAGTAACGGTTATAGTCTCCTTAATATTCTCTGTATTTATATTTTAGCGCGGTTTGCAAACTTTTATTATTGACAGATCATTTTTTCACTGGAACAAAATCAAACCAAACAAACAAAATCCTAGCTACCTTGGGACAATTAACTAACACATGTTTTCTTTTTAAAATTAAATCTAAACCAGGGAAGGCTAACTCCTTTTACCCAATAAAATCAAACCACATATCTTGAAGAATGCCTTACTTTTCTTTAAGGTTCTCTTTCTCCATTAATCACACCACACCCACTTTACCTAACATCCCCTTCCATTTATACCAAGTGGTAGTGGCTTAATCAGCTGCACCTGTGTTCAATTGTTTGGAAACTGACCTCCATTTTGATTCCCCATCTCCCATGTGGATTAAGGGGTTCAAGAAAAATGATACGTTATGCCATGAACAGCGTAATCCGTTTTTATTTTTTTATTTATCACGGATTATGTGTTACACAAATCAAAATATAAAATGCTAATTTTATGAGAAATGTGGAGGCTGTTCCCACCTGTGTAATGGAAGTGTGATGCACTGTCGTTACTAATTCTCACCCATCAATGAGACATGCTCTATAACATTTACTGCAGAGAAGCCTGGCTCTTTTGCATAGTGGTTAAGATACTCACTTACGGTGTGCATGGTCGACAGTTTGGACCCAGCCTTCATCCTGTCACACCTGCAGGGTTAAAATTAGAGTTTATGGGCTAATGCTGAAGGGACAATATAACAAAAAAAAAAACAGAAAACATTTAATTGTCCACAATTAAGCACCTTTGCAGTTAGTCTAAATACAAATAATAATGAAAACAAAGAGACAATGAAGGAAGAGAGGGTTCCCTACAATTTCTGGAAGCTCACATCATAGCAATTGGCTGTCTTCCCTGTAGGATGTAATATAGAGCAGGTTGAGAGGATTTCAGTCTTTAGTGCTGCCCCACTTCTTATAATAACAATAAATTTAAAATGAAATAAAAAAAAAACTATTTTTTGCTAGTATGGTCTTACATAGCATGTAGAAGAAAATAAACAATACAAACAAACATTTATTATTGTTGTATCCACGTAAGGTTGAGACCAAAGCCTTTAAACAGACAACCATGCATATGCCACTTGAAAACTCTAATCTCCTAATAAGATTAAAAATGTGGAAATTTGTTTTTGCATTACTATAGATTACTTGTCATGTTCAAGGAACCCATAAATATGCCCTAAATCCAGAATCTCAGATATTAGGCTGAATTTGTACAAAATATACATAATGGATTTTGAATATGCGTTAAATCAAAAAGCGTAAATAATGTGTTTTACTTTTTTTCACACAGTGAAATGGAATGGGCTGTCTACAGTTAGAAAGTATTATACAAATCTAATTACAAGGTTTTAAAATTCTTGGCACTCTGATCCTTTAATTGAGGAATCTCATCTCTTTATTGTTTTATACATTCCGTTACATATTTCATAGACACATTATTGGTAATGTCATAATAAAATAAGAGTGGACATGAGGTCATGTCTGCCCGGAAAGTAAATTTATTTTATACATGGGTGAAGCTGGTACTCCCAGTGACACATTAAGGCAATGCGGGTTATAGATTGAGAAATTACTACATTAAGAAAACTTGAGCTAGGTAATATAATCTGTATATTTTCAGAGAGTTCTACATCAGAAAAAAATACCTGTTTGATGGTCATCTCAATGGGTATCTTGGATAAAAAATAAATAAAAAAAAACATGATTATTTTAGGAGCTGACTGAATATAATGTATGTTCTCCATGTTGGATATTAGTTTTAGGGCAAGAGATAGAAACCAGTTTGACATATTACATGTTCTTTGCAGTAAATTTAGTCAAAGTCCAAGAGAAAAAAGCCACCTTTAAAAAAAAAAAGCCCTTGGCAAACCTCTCCATTACTGTCACTTTGGTTTTGATAAAGCAGTTAGTTGGTTACATTCCATAATGGAAAAAAAAAAAAAAACATTTTCAAAAGAAAAAGTGGATGAAAATCGCCTGTTCATTTGAAGCCATTTACCTTTTAATAATGAAAGCATGATTATGTATGTAAAGTAAATTATTCATGCAATAAACACATCTTCAGAGCACATCTGAAATGATTTGTTAAAAGTAGAGGAATGCTTAATTTAGATGGCAGTTGATCAGTTCACCCAACTGAATTCATTTAGAGAGCTGGAGCTCAGGGAGGGCAGGGTTACGTCACTGGGAAAAGAAACAAGTGTTGTGATCTTAATCATTTAGTGATCTTAACACATAGCTCAAACCAAGCTTCTAGATATGCTTCATGTGGATGTCTAGTTATACTGGAACCTAACCATTTGATTCTGCTTTTTACTTTTTTCTTTTTTTCTATGTATTTCTAGGAATTAAAAACTCTTTTGTGCTAACTAATTGTGCAATGGGAAATCTATTGTGAGTGAGTTTTATGGCATTTTTCTTTAGTGTTACAGAACCAACAAAATGTTAGCATCTTGCTCTGCTTACCAGGACTTGAAACAAATGACATAGTTTCATTGGTTTAGTCAGTGAATTAGCTGAATTTAATTTTTGCTCGATAGATCTCAGTTGTCTATATTTGTAAATAGGAGGACCCACAGCAATGGGTCTGGACAACATGTACATCATTCATAGCACCACTGTGCAGTTTTCCCCATAGCAGTGAGGTATCTTTTGAAAGCTTAATCTTTGTTGGACTTGCAGGACACTTATTATTTCTTGTCACTTTGGAGTAGTGCTATGGGAACTTCCCTGCAAACCATAACCAATGCACTCCAGTCCTGACCTAAATTGACCCCCCTATGTATATGAAGCCCTGAGGCTTTATCAAGTAAAGATTGGTGCAGTAGTTGTTCTCCATGAAGATGTTCACTGAAGATTAGGTTGGTCATCAAACTAATTTCATTACACATCTGACTTAAGCCATATTTGGAAGGCTAGAGGGTTCACTGGTCTTTATTCTCTAAGCTGCATCAACTGCCACTTTGCTGGTTTGGAATTAATGTTTTACACTTGTTGAATCAATACATTCCATAATTAAATTCATTTTGCGTGGATGGACAGAAGTACCAACATGTTACTTGTAGATTTCTTGAAGTGTCTTGGGTGCATTAGATTCATTATCAATATTAAAGGGAATACAAGGCTGGAGATTACAGGATCACAAACTAAGGGGCTGTTTGACCATTGTACATTCATGTATACCTGGTACTCTTTACTAACTGCTTTGAGGCCTACAACTTTGTTGACTTGGAGCCAAACAGGACCAATGATACGCTTGGTAAGAGTTTAAAGTAAATTGGGATTGGGATTTCTTTTTATATTAAATTGTATTTTGACCATTTTTTTATTCACTGTGGCAAAGTGGCTAGTGGAGGGGAACAGGTAAAACGGTGATGCGATGCAGGAGTGACAGGCAGACAACAGTTTCCAGTGAAAAGGTGCTTTTATTTATAATCCAGGTCTGGTGACCGTTAAATAATAAATCCCCGGCTATACACAACAATGTGTAAAGCACGGGGATAGCAATAACACAGACACAGTCCCGAACAAAAACGAACACACGGTCACCAGTCCTGGGTGAGTGCAGACGTGCTTGTGGTGGGTGAAGACACTGTATTTCGTGACGGTTCCGTGCAGTGGTGATCCGGATTGTGCTGACCCTGGTCGACAGCTCCGGATAGGTGAGTTAACTGTCTGGTGGTGCAAAACGCAGACAATTACAAAGACAGACACAACAAAACACAACACGTAATTCTTTTTCACAACGAGAGCTCCTCTCTCGGTCCTTCTCTCTCCAAACGTTTACCCAAACGAAGGAGAAGACCAGCGTTACCCTGGCCCCTATATGTAATCCCGCATGATATCGAGATAAACGGTTGCAGCTGCCTTATTACTTGCAGCTGCCTCTCGTTTATCTCTCAAATCAATACGGTCTTACAACAGAGTCGCGCTTCCATCCAGGCTGACCCACTTCCCTGACCCGGAAACGAACTGTCAGGCCAGCCCTTCCAGATGCTTCTCCTCCCGTTCTTTAGCGCCCTCACAGGTTGGGAGGAAGATTCATCACCAGAACTCATCTTTCCGTCACATATCCCACCGCTCAGAGTGGAGCCGAAGGAACACTCGGCTAAATCTACCTTCCCCATTACTCCCCCCTCCCGGGAAAAATAATCCGCATTTTGGTGGTCTTTCCCCGCACGGTGTACCATGTGGTACATGAAGGGCTGCAATGCCAGATACCACCGAGTTATCCGGGCATTGCTGTCCTTCATTGTGCTTAACCACTTGAGTGGGGCGTGGTCTGTGACCAGATCGAATGAGTGTCCCAGCAGGTAGTATCGTAAAGAGTGAGTAGCCCATTTAATGGCCAAACACTCTTTTTCGACTACGGAGTAGTTGCGTTCCCGAGGTAACATTTTTTTACTGAGGTATAATATCGGGTGCTCTACTCCAGCTACTTTTTGGGACAAGACTGCACCCAAACCTACATTCGATGCGTCGGTGTGGAGGATGAATCTCTTGGTGAAATCTGGAGTAATAAGAGTGGGGGCCTGGCAAAGTGTACGCTTAATAGTATCAAACGCTCCCTGACACTCAGCTGACCATTTAATTAAATTTGGAGCACTCTTTTTGGTGAGGTCGACTAACGGGTTAACCACTGTGGCGTACTCGGGGATGAAGCGGCGGTAATAACCGGCTAAGCCCAGTAGTGACCTCACCTGAGTCTTGGTTTTGGGGATCGCTGCATCAACCAAAGCCTGGATTTTGGTGACTACAGGTCTCACCCTTCCATTCCCCATTAAAAATCCCAAATATTGAGTCTCTGTTTTGGCAAACGCACATTTCCTCAAGTTAGCTGTCAGCCGGGCTGCCCTTAGAGACTGAAGAACGGCTGCAACCCTAGCCAAATGCTCTCGCCAGGTGGAGCTGTATATCACCACGTCATCAATATACGCTGCTGCATATTCATGATGTGGGCGTAAAACCTGGTCCATCAGTCTCTGAAAGGCAGCGGGCGCACCATGTAGCCCAAACGGCATGGTTTTAAAGTGGAACAGCCCTTCTGGTGTTGAAAATGCGGTTTTCTCTCTGGAGCTGCGGGTTAAAGGGATTTGCCAGTATCCCTTCGTCAGGTCCAGAGTGGAAATAAACCTCGCTTTTCCCAGTCTGTCTAAAAGTTCGTCGACCCGAGGCATGGGATATGCATCGAACTTAGCAATAGCGTTCACCTTTCTGAAATCCACACAGAAGCGGTTGGTGCCGTCTTTCTTAGCCACTATGACGATCGGACTGCACCACTCGCTCCTGGAAGGCTCAATCACCCCAAGCTCGAGCATATCCCATACCTCTTTGCGAACGCCACTTCGTCGACTTTCCGGGATCCGGTACGGTCTCTCTCGCACTGTGACACCTGGTGGAGAGATAATGTCATATTCAACTAAGTTTGTCCTGCCGGGCACGTCAGAAAAAACATCGCTGAACTCCTCAATAAGCTTACGCAGCTCTCTTTGCTGATCCGGAACCAATTGTTCCCCCATAGAAATCGCTCTTGTGCTCGGGGTCTCTGAACAGGGACCTAAATCATCCTCCATATTGCCTGGGGCTATAAATAAGACCTCCCTTGCCTGCCAGGGCTTTAATAAATTGACATGATAAATTTCACGTTCATTTCGGCGATCGGGCTGTCTAATTTCATAATTTACTTTCCCTATAGCCCGAATCACCTCATACGGCCCCTGCCATTTAGCACACAGTTTCGATTCAGATGAGGGAAGTAGCAGCATTACCTTGTCCCCTGGTCGAAAGGTTCGAATCCGTGCATTTTTGTTGTAATGCTGCTGTTGTCGGTGCTGAGCCGATCTGAGGTTGTCTTGGGCCAAACGACCGACCAAATCCAGGCGATCTCGTAGTAGGAGCACATACTTCACTACATTTTTAGACGAGCCTTTGTGCTCCTCCCACCCCTCCCTCAGCAGGTCGAGAATGCCGCGAGGCTGCCGGCCGTACAGGAGCTCAAAGGGGGAGAACCCCGTTGAACTCTGCGGCACTTCTCTCACCGCAAAAAGGAGGTAGGGAAGAAGCGATGCCCAATGTTTCTGCTCCTGTGTTACAAATCGCCTCAGCATCGACTTTAAGGTCTGATTAAAACGTTCAACCAAACCGTCCGATTGTGGATGATAAACGGACGTCCTGATGGGACGTATTTTTAATATTTTGTACACCTGCTGTAACGTATTGGACAAAAAATTGGTTCCGTGATCCGTCAAAATCTCCTTGGGGATCCCTACTCTAGCCATAATGTGCGCTAACTCGGTGGCTATTGCAGCTGCACTAGTGGACCTCAATGGAACTGCCTCTGGGTATCGCGTTGCATAATCCACCACTACTAATATATGCGTATACCCAGAGTCAGAAGGTAGCAATGGGCCCATTATGTCCATTGCAATGCGCTCGAACGGAGTGGAAATAATCGGCAGTGGGACCAAAGGAGCGGGGCGCACTCGACCTGGCGCTACTCGCTGGCAGTCTGGGCATGTGGCTACATATTTCGACACATCAGTATGAAGACCGAGCCAATAGAATCGAGCCAATATTCGCTCCCTCGTCTTCTCGGCTCCGAGGTGCCCCGCAAAAGGGATATCATGCGCCAGCCTCATGACCTCGGTCCGACAAGACGGGGGAACCAATAATTGTGTTACAGGCTGTCCTGTGCCCGCGGCTAGGTTTACCCTATATAGTAATTGCCCCTTTATACTGAAATGTGGATATACTAGCGGCCCAGCGCCATCAACATCCTTACCTTCAATGGACCGGACCTGCCCCCAAGCGTGCACCAGTGACGGGTCGTTCTTTTGGCCCCACACTAGGTCCGCGCTTGAGTACCACGGGTCCGGTATATTGAGAGGGGCTGGAATAACCTCTGCCCTAGTCGGCCCAGTAACCTCGCTCTCTCGGTCGCACTGCGTTCCCACTCCCTTCGACTGGCGTTTGTTACCATTACAGCACTCTCCCACCAGACCCCAGCCTTGTCTCAAAGACGCTCCCTCCCATTTCGCGGTCCGTCTCTCCTTATTTGTTTTTCTAGGACGGAACAGAGGGGAAAACATTTCAGGATGAAAAGGAAACACATCACCAATCCGTTCCTTTTTCCCTTTTTCTGCCACGTTTACGTGTGTGGCTGAGACTGCCATTATTTGCACCAATTCTTTGAATTTTGGCCAGTCTCGGCCCAGAATAACTGGGTGCGGCAACCTTTCCGCCACCCCGACTACAAGGTGACGTTTTATCGGTCCTACCGATAAATATACTTTTAGGGTGGGGTATGCCGCCGTGTCTCCATGGATACAGGAGATGGCCACCTGACCTTGTGGCCGCCACGACATACCGCCCAAGAGAGCTGTCCTGATCAAGGTCTGCTCACACCCTGTGTCCACTAACGCGTGGGTTTTCACATTCCCTAAAACCACGTCAATCAGACAGGGCCCCTCCCAACCGTTTTCCCCCTGCTTACCCGTTCCAGGTGTCCAGTTGCATGCAGCCACGTCACACTCCATAGCAGCGGGGCATGACCTGGCCCTATGTCCTGGCTGGTTACACCTAAAACAGAGTGGAGGGACAGAGGGGGCATAGGTTAAATATCTGTCCCGCTGCTGGTAGGGCAACGGGGCAGGGGCAACACCTCTACCCCAGCTGGGGGCCATCCTCGGTCTCCATGGGGGGGAGGCAAGGGGGCCCAACGGGGTCGGCGGTCTGGGAGGTCTGGGTGCCGGGACCGAGGGTGATGGTGGTGGTGTTGGAGGAGAGGGAGGGAGAGGTTGGTTCCTGAGCAGGGCAGGGGCTGACAGGATCCCGACCCGGGCTGACGTCAAAGAGTCCTCAAAATCTTCGGCCAATTTGACCGCCTCCTCCAGGGTGTCAGGGTTGTGGCGCCGTACCCACGCCTGAGTTTCGGCGCCGACCACATGGCAGAATTGTTCCACCACAATGGCTTCCCCCATTTGTTGAGCGGTCTTCTTCTCTGGGGTCAGCCAATGGACCATGTGGTCGCACAACCGCTGTGCCACCACCCTGGGGCGTGTCTCCGGGGCTCTCCGGTACTCGCGGAACCGCGTCCGGTGGGTCTCCGCGGTGATGTTGAGACGACGGAGGATAGCCTGCTTGACTAGGTCATAGTCAGTGGCGTACTGGTCGCTCAGGGCTTGGTAAGCTGCCTGCGCTTCCCCGATCAGGCAAGGTCCTAGCTGGCTTGCCCAGAACTCCCGAGGCCATCCCGCCGCGGTTGCCAGCCGCTCGAACGCCACCAAAAATGCCTCCGGATCATCCTCCGCCGTCATTTTCATGGCCCGTGCCTTCGGGGCCGACATCAATGATGTTCCGGTAGGGGTCGCTCCTGCAGCAACGATCAGCCCTACCCGTTCAATGAGCGCCGTATAGCGCTCCTCCCTCCGTCTCTCCTCTGCATCCCGTCTGATCTCCAGTGCCTGCAGCAACTCCGCCAGCGCGTTGCGGTCCATAGTCCCGTGTTCTGACACCACGTGTGGCAAAGTGGCTAGTGGAGGGGAACAGGTAAAACGGTGATGCGATGCAGGAGTGACAGGCAGACAACAGTTTCCAGTGAAAAGGTGCTTTTATTTATAATCCAGGTCTGGTGACCGTTAAATAATAAATCCCCGGCTATACACAACAATGTGTAAAGCACGGGGATAGCAATAACACAGACACAGTCCCGAACAAAACGAACACACGGTCACCAGTCCTGGGTGAGTGCAGACGTGCTTGTGGTGGGTGAAGACACTGTATTTCGTGACGGTTCCGTGCAGTGGTGATCCGGATTGTGCTGACCCTGGTCGACAGCTCCGGATAGGTGAGTTAACTGTCTGGTGGTGCAAAACGCAGACAATTACAAAGACAGACACAACAAAACACAACACGTAATTCTTTTTCACAACGAGAGCTCCTCTCTCGGTCCTTCTCTCTCCAAACGTTTACCCAAACGAAGGAGAAGACCAGCGTTACCCTGGCCCCTATATGTAATCCCGCATGATATCGAGATAAACGGTTGCAGCTGCCTTATTACTTGCAGCTGCCTCTCGTTTATCTCTCAAATCAATACGGTCTTACAACAGAGTCGCGCTTCCATCCAGGCTGACCCACTTCCCTGACCCGGAAACGAACTGTCAGGCCAGCCCTTCCAGATGCTTCTCCTCCCGTTCTTTAGCGCCCTCACAGGTTGGGAGGAAGATTCATCACCAGAACTCATCTTTCCGTCACATTCACCCATGCTGCTGCATTCCCAAACCAACTAAGCAATTAATTAAAATGTCAACGATCAACGTATGTTATTTTACACAATGACCCATTATGGATAATACAGCTGTGTATATGTTGCTACTTTTAGCCTTGAATCTGCTTCCTGGTAAAAAAAAAAAAAAAAAAAAAAAAAAGACTGAAATCCATAGCAGAGAAAATGAGAAGAGAAACAGGAATCAATACTTTTTTTCTGCAAAGGCAAAGGGAGAGGATACATTGCTGACATTTTCATCAGATCCGTCCATCAATCAATCCCAGCAGTTTCACAATGCTCCTCCTTGACCATGACAATGATGTCTAAAGTAAAATTTACCTTGGGAAATGTGTGATATTTTCAGAGAAATAATGAAAAGCAATGATATATCTGAAGTAGCCGGCTATCCACACAGTTTGTATGCAAGTCATCTAAATCAAAAAATAAAAAACAAACCCAGCAGGTTATAAGAAGAGTTTTAAAGTATAATTTATTTTTAAATAAAGGAAAAAGAAAATTGAGTTGCTCAATGTCCAACAAAGTGTGTTAAATTAGACTATATGCTTTCACTGGTACTAAAATTGTACAATGAATTGCTGATTTCAGTTTGCATTCTGTGAAATAAGGAATATTACCTTTGGTTTATCACAGATTTGACATGCATGAGCAATACAAAAAAAAATTAAATGTTTATATCAAAATGAGAAATATGTAAGACATGTAATCTCACCACTGCTCTGTCACACAACTATTTCCTATAACTATGATTCTCATATGCAATATTAATCTATTTTCTGGTATTCAATAGGCCCCAGTTTCTCATATAGCTTTATGAATGTGGGGATGGGTTGATCATAAAGATTCATATTTTTGGTTGCTCTGCAATTGAAACACTCCTTCCAAACAACTTGAGAACTTGTATCAGTTAGAAATACTCACCTTTCAGAATCATCCTTCTCATGCTTGTTAAAAGTTATTATTTGTAAGCACATTTTAAACATCTAATCAATTAAGATTTATTAGGGGCAACTATGTCAATTTAGGTGGTTCCCACCATTAACCCTTCGTCACCAATTCCCCGTGCTCACATATTACTACATTTTACTTGCACGTGAAGTGCTGTGCAATCCTCGTGCCTAAATACACATATACGTTTTTAAACACTCGTGTTACACAGACCCGTTTATATCCCGTGTACCAATGTCTATACACCAACATTTAAACACACCACACGCAACACATAACAGATAATATACACAGGGGCGGGCACTTTGTTACAAGCCAATATTCATTTTTACAAAACTGCGTCGATGTGTGTATAATACATTAGTTTCTATCACTGTTTTTGATGACTGCTTTCTTTACATTACCTTGCTTAATACCTAATAAATAACAGTATTGAAAACAATTCTATTATTATGTTTATCGTCTTTAGAGGGTTGCAAAAAAGGTATGTTTTTCATATATTGTAGGCTGCCACGAGAGTGCAACAGTGCTGAGAGTTGCAGGAAAGTTAGGATAGATGTAGAAAAGTTGTATTGCTTTATAAATTTTTGATTTAGATGTGTGTATAATACATGTATCCTGCACTATATTTGATTACTGCATGTTTTACAGTATGCTTACTACCCGCAACAGACATTTAAAAAAAAAAAAAAACATTATTTTATTGTGTCATTTCAAAAAAGCTTTTTTTTTTGAGGGATGGAGCCTACTTCCTTTTTCTGTTGTGTATGAAAGTGCACTATGTTTTTATTTTTTTAACAAAAAGACTGGAGCTTGTTCTATAAGTGTGATCTGATTTAATATTGAAGCACAGGTACATGTTGACAAATTGCTTATTTTTATACTACATTTTGTATGTGTCGAGTTTCCAAGTGCCATATGTTATTTCTTTATTGTAGTTAACATTTGTGCTTGTATGTTAAAGGAAATTACTGCTGATAGCATGTTTTTTTTTGTTTTTTTTAATAAATATTTAATATTTTTTAGCACTTTATAACAATAGACTATATTTAAATAATAATATAAACCCGTTTTGTGATTTATTTTTTAACTGTGTTTATGTAAGTGGGGTGCATATGTAACTCTAGCTGTGCTTTTATATCGATGTTTCTAATGTTTATAAAATGTGGTCTGTGTGAATGCTGAAGCCTGAAAGATATTAAACCTGATCAAGTTTCCTATTATGTTAAGAAGCACTTGCCACTAACTCTGCAGAACGTGAGAGGAGGCGATTCCTATTCCTCTGCCTTTATCAGTGTCAGACAATAGCATGTCTCTGCAAGATAAATGGTTTCAATAATGTGGCTGTTCTCTCTGACCTCTCATGGGGATGAGAACTCACTTGCAGTTTTATCCTGACACTGGGCATCTGATGATGAACGTGCTAAATGGGGCTATCCTTCTCTAATCATACATCGCGCAGACAGATTATTGGGTCAGGCGTGAATGGGCTTTCTTTTCTTCACCAGAAGACAATGCTGTCTGTCACCTGTTATGTAACTTTGTAATTGTATCTTTGAAGCTTGAATTATATGACACTGAAAAAGGGACCTTTAGGATTTAATCTTTCCATCATGTCAACTCTATTCCATCATAAAAACAAAACCTATTACAATGGGAGTGCATCTACATATGAAAAACCCCTTTAAAAAGTAATGGCAGTGTGTTTTAATGGTAAAAATGATGCTAAGTAGATGGTAAGTGATGCTCACTGGCAATTCTTATTATATTCCATTCATCCATACATAGCCAAGTAATAATACCCACCACAAGGGACACTACTTGCTAGATATCTGACCGTAGGTTTGGATGATATTTCTAGTTTGAGCATCCACAAAATAGTCCTTTACATCCAGTACATCAAGTGTTCCTTGCAATTATAGTGCATAATGGGCACAACAGTAACTAGTTGCAGTATAGGCAAACATGATAAACAGTGTATCATAATCCAGAACAGACATGGTTTGATTGCAAAGACACATTCCATTTGACTCACTGGATTTTATTTTGATGCTTTTTTTTTCTTCTTCTTCTTAATTCTGGTTACCTGCTAAGCAGCAGTTTCTGAATTTAAACCAGAACCAGCTCCCTTTTTGTCTATTTAAATTAAGAGGCTAGGTGTTACCTTGTAGTTATCTTTAAGCCATTAGTATCACACTGCCTTTTAAAATCACATATCATTTTCACAATGAAAGCCTTTTTATATTATTATTACGGTTAACTCAAATAGCTTAAGCACTGGTAACATCAGAAAAGAGGGCACTATAATGGCAGTTTAGTACATAAGAGCCTTGAACTATATATATATATATATTTATATATATAATATATATTATATCTAGATTATATATATATATATATATATATATATATATATAATATGATATTCTTTGAAACTGATTATAATAGGGGTTGAATGCAAGCAATAACTATAGATTTGATAACATAAATACAGATGGGCTGCAAAAAAAGCTTACTGCATATCACAGGTATTGTTAAAAACCTTTTTACTGATAATGCAACCGATGTTTGAGTTATATTAGTGAACAGCATTTTTAAATGTGACTTGAGATCATTAAATAATGCATACTGAGGGTGGAGTTTGAAATGCTCTCAGTCTGGACGAAACAAATAACCTTTTTCTAGGAGCATGAAGTGTTTTGTTGGAATACATTTTGGATGTCACTGAACCTAATGACAGGGATGCTATTTTGAGTACCCTAGGCTGATCATGATAGTAGAAAGAAAACTTACTGGAAAGGGGATGTGCATTTAAATTCTAATTACAGGAGCATAAATTAACTGTGAGCTACAATGGATTACATTAGTCACTTTTGATCATTATAAATGTACAGGAATGCAAATCAGTGCAGTTTATAAAAAGCTTCATCTTGAAACTATCATTCAGTGTCGGGATCATGACTGCTTGCATGGGTATGGTGAGAGTGGTGATTATGGAGTATTTGGCCGCTGGTCCCGTCTGTTAAGGGGAGAAGAAGAAGCCACTGCTCTCTGAAAGAGGAACTGATCTGGCTATGCCAGGTCAGCAGAGTGGACCATGCTGAAGCCATGCCCTTAACCCTCCCTCAAGGGGACTGCCTGCATTAATGTGGAAGTTGGGGATGTGGAGGGTAGGATTACAACTGGAATTGTGACGGCAACGCCCAGGTGAGTTTATATATGCTTATTGACAGTTCTGAAAGATTAGGCAGTAAATACTGTCTTAACGTTTCGCAGGTGACAAAGAGTTGAAAATCCCATTAGTAATTGAGACTTGTTAGGACTTCATTAAGCTCAGAAATGAGGGTTTCTGTTCAGTCATCTAAACCTAGCAGACCACCCTCAGGTCTATCTTTCTGTTTTTGATTAATTTTTGTTTTTAAAAATTTCACATTTTATACAAAATCCTTGTGCAAGTTACAATCCATCATTGGACAGGTGCACCTCACTTCACTTTCTCTAACGTTTTAGTGTAGGGTGGCTCGCAGGTTTTTTTAATAATAATAATAATAATAATAATAATAATAATAATAATAATAATAATAATAATAATAAACAAAGATATAATATTACGAATAAAATTAAAGCTGTTAATGACTACATCACTGTGTGTAAACGTTTTTGAAAATGTGATGTTTGTTTACAGTGTATAATAAAATTGTCCAGATTGGTTGCTCCAGCAGGCGACCTCAGGCAGACTTTACAAACTGCATATTGTGTCTGTTTGTGATTGGTTAAGAACAGAGATTTATATAGCAAATGAGGAAGTGATCTAAAGAGAGCAATTATTCAATAATCCCTCCCCCTAATATCATCCTAAACTTCTAAATAACACTCCAGCAGGGGACTTTTTTGTTTTGAGGAGGTCTGCCAAGTATTTCAAATTTTAGATTCTTCAGTTTCACCTTCGGGGAATTATACTGTAATAATAAAAATGTCAAAATGAATACATTAATTCATATATACAGCAAATGAGGATGCTCTGCTAATGTTTACACCAAGACAGTGATTTATGGCAAAAGACTTTAAGGGCTACTGTTATTTTAATAAGAGTGGAAAGATTAACAGTTTGACAACCAATGGCAACATTTTGTGTTACAAAAACTAATAATATTGAATTAATGATTTTTGTGTCCTCTGTGCAGCACCCTCACCCTTGCAGTTATGATTTAACATTCTACAAGGTAACATTGTTGTATTTCAAGTATTTGTTAATTATCCTACAAATTAAACTGGCTCACATAGTTCTTTGTTAAGTCCTTCCTGACATTCTATGAAATAAACAGAAATTGGGCAGGATTCTCCCCTGGTTGTTACTGGTATTGAATTAATACAGCAAGCATTGTTGTCTGGAAAGTGCTTTTTTATGAGGAATCATTGAATGTACATTGAATGAAAATTATAGCAATGGTTTAAATATAGATTAAATAGGTTTCGATCAAACATCAAAAACATTTGCCTCACACTTCCCTTCAAGGCAAGCTTGCAAAGAAAATACAAACCATTGGGGGTTTTTCATATTAATGTAGTACATAACACAGTTTACCATATGATTACACACTGCATTTATAGATTTCAATACTGAGTTATCATTTGATAGCTGTTACCTGAGATACACCTGCAAGAGCACCACATGTGGAAATGCCACACAGTCACAACATCAAAGTGAAATGAGAGAGCTGACTAGATGATGCAAATCTGTGAGTTTGCCACACAAAACCTGCATTAATAAAGGTAGAGGGGAAAATCCTGCCCATTGCTCCTACCAAAACCACCAGGACGAGTTTATAAATCAAATAGACAATATGCAAACAAGATGTTATGTGATAGTTCACAAGTTAAAATAATAAACTGGCATGTAATGTTAGAGATGTCGGCTGTCATAACCTTGCTACATAAAATAGGTCAACTCTAATGAGCAGAACACAATCAATATGTATATCTGCTGGCAGTGTTCCACAATAACTGATAGTCAACAGCAAAATATTACACTGCAACTGTTTTTTTCTATTCCCACATAATTAACATTGATGTCATACCTACATGAGGAGGCTGTGTGGTCCAGTGGTTGAAGAACCTGGCTTATAACCAGAAGGTTACTGGTTCAAAACCCAGTTCTACCACTAACTATTTGTGTGATCACTTAACCTCCTTGTGCTCCATTTTTCAGGTAAGACATTCTTGTAAGTGACTCCACAGCTGATGCATAATTCACACACCCTAGTCTTGTATCTTGTAAAGCGCTTTGTGATGGTGGTCCACCATGAAAAGTGCTATATACAATTAAAGATTATTATCATACTATATCTTTAAAATCCTTAAAAAATAATAAAACCTATATAGCGAGAGAGAGAGCGATAGACAGATAGATATGACATCTGCCTGGAGGCTGTATAGAATTACATTAGATACAATAGACCCCCCAATCCTCTCTCAATTGACTCCATACCTTTTGGATTATGCAAATCCAGCAAATCCACTCTAAATGAAGTGGGATTTGAGTTGCAGTCAGAAGAGATACCACTTTCCACCTGTGTTGAAAGCCTCTTTTTTTTCTCATTAGAGTTCAACAGCAGAGTCATCCCAAATTTTGAACACAACAGGGTTCAGGCCTCTTGTCACTGCCTGTGGAGAGAGCACACCGGAATGGGAATTGAAAGCAGACCCCTTTTTATTCTGCTGTATCAGACACCACGGTGTCGAAGGGATAGCGTGACAGAAACGTTCGGTTTGAGTCACATAATGCCTTTTATGAACAGAACAGAAAACTGTGACATTAGAGAACAGAGTGAACAGGGATTTTGTCTAAACTGTGAGCCTCCTTGACTGTTTTGCTGTCACTCCGCATTGTGAGGTGTTGGGGCAAAGTGGTTGATTGTGTACAGGTGCAGGAGTGATGCAGTGTGCAAGAAACAAGGAGAGTTATAATCCAGCTGGAAAGGTATTTTATTGTATCCAGGTCTGGTGACCAAATAATAAAACCCTGGCAATACACAACAATGTGTACTGCGCAGCGTAAATAATAACGGGTTGCAGTCCCAAATAATAAACACAAATATCTGCCCCACAATAATACTTGCACTGTCACCAGTCCTGGATGCGTGCAGTAGTGCTTGTGGTGGGTGATACAGTTTATTTAGTGACTATCGTACAGTGCTGTTCCGGGTTAGTGCCTTTGGCAACAGCTCTAGAATCATGTTTAGCCATCTAATAATACACAGCAAGACAATTACAGACAAACAAAACAAAACACTTATGAACATCTCTTTAATATTTCTCACGGGGTCTCTCACACAGTCTTTATGGTTCTATAGTTTTTAAAACAAGCTAAGGAATAGATACATCGCTTCGACCCGTATTGATACCGTCACTCATGTAATCCGCGGCTGCCACATGATTTACCTTCCATGTCAATGAATTAGTGTACCAAAGCTCTGTCTCTATTCTACATGACCGACTTCCTTTTAACCACTTAACGAAGTTTCAGGTCAAGTAGTCCAGAGTATTCTGTTCCTGTTACCTAGTGCCCTCACAAGTTGTGAGGGAGATTTACCACCAAGAATCATTGTCTTTCTGTCACAGGTGTGTGCTGCATCTCACAAACTGACTGTTTATCATGCACTCTTAGCCTAACCACTAACGTGCAAAATATTTTGCCATTTTGATGAGAATAACTTAAAAATATATATCTTTAATTAATTGATATATAGGAAGTTATTTACATGTTCTACAGCCCTTCCATCGAAGTTTCATAGGTAAGATCATCTCTCAACATCAAACACATCACTGCAATAAAAAAAGTGAATCCAGCACTTGATAATGTTGCGCTTAAATCACGATCATTAAGTTATATATACTTTCTTTGTGATGTTTGAAAGGGTACCAGTGTAGAGAATTAACTTAATAATAATAATAATAATAATAATAATAATAATAATAATAATAATAATAAATAATAAATAAATAAATAAATAAATAAATAAATAAATAAATGCAGGTAAGTGGGTACTGTGATTACTTATGTTAAACTTGTCTATTGGATAAACAGAGGGCTTAAACCTAAAGTGTTGTCAATCTATCACCTTTCATATGCACGGAATGGAACACCACCAATAAAGAAAATGCTTTTCTCCTCTCCCTTTTCTCAGTCCAGAATTCTACCCAGCATATTTTGATCTAGACTTACAGCAGTCGTGAGCCAAGGCACTGACAACATATCCCTCATAATAATGCAGAGGATTCTTGGTTTAAGAAAGAAGGATAAGCAAGGATTTACAGGTTGTGACACCAATATATTTTCCTGGAGCTCCAATGATAAAAACATAATCTGGCTCAAGTGAATGCACCATTGTAAGAATCTCATTTCCTTAAATCACAATCAGGTGCCAGTGTGTCACATCTGATATTTAGAGATACACTGGTGATAGACCACTTGGCTCAAAAATTAATTACAGGGATTAAATACACTGAACATGACTTCACCTTCAGGTAATACGTGAGGCAGGGTAGTAGGCAAGTGAAAAGACATTGCTGTCCATCTTTATATCTTTTCTTCAGTCCAGCAGCTAGCCTTTCTTTAACCAAAAAATAAATAAACACAAGGACAGATTTATCAAGTCTTTTATGACCAAATTACATTGATCTATCTGTTATTGTTACAAAGTTATAACCAGACATTAACTTCAGCTTCAGCTTGTTGCTGAAATCAATGCAAAATATGTGTATGGGAGGTTCAGTGACTGCTAAGATAGAGCATACCCCAGAAACCCCTACAGTTACAATTTCCTGTCACTGTAAAATATTACTTTAATGAAATGTAGATGTTTCCTAATCAATCATACATGCCAATAACACACAACCTTTTAGACATATTATAAGTATTTCTGTTAGTTTAAATGGGTTGTCTGCTATACAATATAAGACAATATACTTTGGCTACAATTTTCTACAAAGTATTCTATGTTGTAATTCCTGGGATAAAATAAAAGAGGTGCTTGTTATTCAAGAGAACATATCTCTGCTATGCATGAAGTGCATGTTACACACAAAATTACAATATCAAGAAGAACATCACATAAGCTGTAAGATGTACTAAATTAATTTACTAGCTTTCAGCCCTTTAAGAAAAAAAATATAAAGGATTACGTGGTGGTTGGGGTTTTGTGGGGTTTGCAACCACACAATAATATTTAAAAAAAATCCCACGAATGCCACAACTTCTAAACTTGATGGTTGCTTGCGTATCACTTTTGCAGTTTCCCCTAGTTTCCCTTCAAAACTGCAAAACCTCTGAAAAAAGGGAAAAAGACAAGTTGATAACCACTCTGAAAAGACATTACTTTTTTGCTGTGCAGGGACTAATCCCTGAGAACCTCAGGTGGTTGTAATAATCCCAGTCTAAACCGAGGAGGATGAAGCCCGAAGGTCACTATTGCATCCATGCATTTAGCATAAGGATAGAAAGTATATGCATTAGGAAATTAGATCCATGAAATGGTTTGGGTCTATCCAATCAAATGCTACATGCAGCAAGAAGTAAACTGCTGCCACCGAAGCCAGGTCAGCACAGAACCAGGTGCACTTAACAGCTCCATGGAATTGAAAAAAAAATAAAAGATATGTAGAAAAAAATGATCTAGTAGGATATCTACTCACGATGAGCACGTGGTTACTCAATTAAATAAAAAAAAAAAAAAAAAAATGCATGAGTCGCTGCTGCCTTCAGACGGTATGATTAATTGATTACTGCTGGTTGATTTCTCCAAGAACTACTAGCTCCATTATATTCCTACTCTTTGTTTGAGATCAGAAAATGATGAACTTTCAGTTGTTCCAAAAAATCTTCTTAAATCAACTGGAGACAGAGCTTTTTGCTGTTGTGCGCCTCATTTGTGGAACTTTATTCTGGGTTTGTGTACAGCTAATGCACTTCTAATGAGTTGAAGACTCAGCTTTTGAGATAACAAATCAGACAGAAAATGCCCAAATGAGGCATAGTTTAGCTGGGACTTGTATGAAGATATCTGTATGCCTACTCTTTATTGCACCTATTAATTGGTGCTGTTATTAGCACATTTTTAACAGAGTAGCTTTGGCTTTGATCCTAGGCTGTAGGTGATTCATCTGAAGGGGAAGAAGGGGCTGGGGGAGGTTTAAAACTACAGTTTCACTATTAGGTAATAGAGTCAATCAAACAGTGTCAGATGAAAATACTGAGTTATAAACTACATACAGTGCCTATAGGAAGTATTTACCCCCCTTGGACGTTTTCACAGTTTGTTGTGTTACAACTTGAAATCTTGATGCATTTAAATGTTTTCTTAGGTGTAACCAGTTGCCTTCAGAATTCACTCAAGTTAAATGGAGTTCATCTGTGTGCAATAAAAGTGGTTCATATGATTTCAGATTAAATATAGCTGTCTGTAATGTCCCAGAGATCGGTAGTGCATTCAAAGTAAAGATACTAACATGAAAACAAGGAGCTTTCAAAACAACTTTGGGATAAAGTTGTGGAAAGGCACAGATCAGGGAAGGGGTATAAAAAGATTTCAAAAGGCATTGAATATCCCTTGGAGCACAGTCAAGTCAATTATTAAGAAGTGGATGTTATACGACACCACCCAGAATCTGCTTAGAGCAGTCCGACCTCCCAAACTGAGCAGCCGGGTAAGAAGGGCATTGGACAGAGAAGCCACCAAGAGGGCAATGAAAACTCTGAAAGACCTACAGCGTTCCATGGCTTAGATGGGAGAAACTGTCCATGTGTCAACAATAGCTGAGGTACTCCACAAATCTGGCCTGTATGGAAGAGTGGCAGGAAGGAAGCCATTTCTGAAAAATAAAAAAACATGTAAAATCCTGCTTTGAATTTACAAAAAGACATGTGGGAGACTGTGAAAAGATGTGGCAAAAGATTCTGTGGTTCGATTAAACAAAAATGTAACTATTTGGCCTAAATGCAAAGCGCTATGTCTGGCGCAAACCCAACACAGCACATCACCCAGGTAACACCATCCCTACTGTGAAGCATGGTGGTGGCAGCATCATGCTATGGGGATGCATTCATCAGGAGGGACTGGGAAGCATGTCAGGGTAGAAGGCAAAATGGATGGAGCTAAATACAGGCAAATCCTTGAGGAAACTTGCTTCATTCTGCAAAAGACCTAAGACTGGGATGGAGATTCACCTTTCAGCAGGACAATGACCCCAAGCACACAGCCAAAGCAACACTGGAGTGGCTTAAAAATTAGAAATTGAACGTCCTAGAGGGACCCAGTCAAAGCATGGACTTGAATCCAATTGAGAATCTGTGGCAAGACTTTAAGATTGCTGTCCACAAACGATCCCCACCCAACTTGACAGAGCTTGAACAATTTTGCCAAGAAGAATGGGTGTATATTGCCCAATCCAGATGTGGAAACCTGGTAGAGACTTACCCCAAAAGACTCACAGCTGTAATTGCTGTCAAAGGTGGTTCTATCAAGTATTGACTCAAGGGGGTGAATACTTATCTAACCAAGACATTTCAGTTTTTTCATTAACTGTTGTTTCACAATAAAAATTCTCTTGTCTCTTCAAAGTGTTGAGCAGGTTGTGTAAATCAAAGGGAAAAAAATCCCATTTAAATGCAACACAATTTCAGGTTGTAACACAACAAACTGTGAAAATGTCCAAGGGGGGTAAATACTTACTATGGGCATTGTATAGTAATCCATCGCATAGCCAACTGTGGTGTGACCAGAGTAAGGGTGGATATGTTAAAATGTAGATGAATGAATCCTGTTTTAAATACCATTATACACAGCTTTAACAATTACTATATTCGCACAATTATTGTTTTGAGATTCAGCTTCCCTATATCCCTTGTTTAGAAAGATACAGGATATTAATGCTTGTGACAGAGTAGTTGTCTGCTATGTGGGTGCTTGCATTTGTTGCTGAGTGACAGGCAGGCAGGTACCCCGCAGGCGTACAGGCTTTATTTGCATATCAACACACTGAACAGCTCACGTGACACTACTAGCAATGGTAGCACACGGAGCACATACAACACAGTGATAAGATCTACAGTCTCTGAACTAATCTTCTCTGTTCCACAATAAACTAAAATTACTGAAGAGGGTGATCATGGTGGCTAAACAGTTAGGGCAGATATGTGAAGAGTGACAGATTACTGTATAACAAATTCAGTAGCCTACTTTCCAAAGCATTGAACTAGTCTGAGAAAACCAAATGATGTATGGGTTCCTGTGTGAAGTAACACACACAACAAAGCTTTAAGAATATGAATAAGTCACACAGCCATTTTTAGTTTGAGGATTCATAAAATTAATCAGTTAAAAGATTAACATGACATCATATACATGTTTTAAATTAGGTAACAAAATTAACCTAATGAGAGAATGCATACTATTGGCAACAAGAACCCCAGCATAAGTGTGAATTACCATAAAAATCGGTGTATAAGTTGCACCTGTGTATAAGCCACTCCCCCCTTTTTAGGACCCCCTAAAAATACTTATGAAATAGACTTATACAAAGATTTTTTATAGTAATACCTTGCCAGCCATAGGGATGCATATTTCCTGAAATCCATTTATGTGCTGAGTTCATCTCACTTTCATTGCCATGAAGCCTTCTTACAGCTAGATTACAATATGGCTGCATATTGATGACTGTGAGAAGGTGGAATAGAGATGTAACACTCCAGTCAGTCAAATGACACCAATATATGGCTGTGAAAGACAGAAGGAAGAAGTAATTGATTGCTAAATGTTCATTGGAAACAAGTGCTACTGTATAATTATGTAATATTCATGACAGCTAAAGTAGACTCTGAAAACATCTCTATCTCATTCCCTAGTTAGCCTTCTCCATAGACAACCACCTTCCCATGTCGAAATGAATGTGCTCATGAAATTTACAATGAGGTTCCTGACTTAGGTGTACACAAGCACACAACTGATTTATAAGGCTATTAAAATGCAAACTATAAACATAAATAAGTAATGTAAAAAAAGTAACACAAAAAATACTATGAATTGCCTGCAAGAAGCAATATAACATACGGCACATAAGTTCAAGCATATGGAAGACGGAAGGAGGAAGGAGAAAGGTCGGACAGTGGAGAGAGAAGGTTAAAAGAAGTTTGTAAAAATAACTATATTAAAAACTAAAAAAAGTGTTTTTGTTAGGGATGGGGTAAAAGGCTTAGCCTTCCTCATGTTAGTTAGTTAGTTAATCATTTTGTATTAGTTAGTGCTTGGGGAAGGGTAGGTGTTTTGTTTGTTTGTTTGTTTATTTTGGTTGCTTCTGCTCACCTGACTGTTAACAATAAAAGTGCACAAAATGTGCTGAACTATACATTCTGAGTATGCTTCCTATACCGTGGAAATCTGGAAATAGAGGTGCGTAGTGTCCTGACATCTTGACAACAGGGGCACTTTACTACTCTAGTTTATTCTAGGTTTAGATGAACACACATTTCATTGTGCTGTCCAATTGTTTCCATTTATTAGCTTTAGTACCAGTTTCTCGTTATCACTGTTTAGTTTAACATCGTCTTTGCTTTTAGCATGTTGATCTAGACCTATTTTATAAGGGCTCCCAGATTTATTTTCTGAACAGAAAGTCTCCCATTATTTCTCTTAAAGCATGCTGTGCATTCCTGCTTTACTGAAATCGCCCGACAGGCAATTGAAAGGAAAGCACAACCAACATAGAGGTGAGGGTTGCTCCACAGGTATGTTGTACCTTCAGTGATGGTTACTACTTACTGTCAAAATATGTATAGTCTGTAATGGAGGATTGTGTTTTGTTCACTGGTCCCAGGAACTGATCTGAGTATGCCAGGTCATAGACAGTGACAAAGCTATACACTTCCCCAATGAGGATCTTCTTTGGAAATAATCTACTGTGTTATATTGAGCACTGACTTGTCTTTGGCAGAAGAACACCTCAGGAGACACAAGTTGCACATTTCTTACAAATGATAAATATAATAAATGTAAACAATATTTTCTGAAATATATGTTTATGAATTGTATTTATTTTATATAATATTTATTTTTATTTTTCTCTATTATTCATCTGTTCTGTATAATTCAGGTAACATCCAGTTGATTTAATTAATACATTTATTAACAAATGCTTAACAAAATATTTAGAATGTATAACATTCTGCCAAAACATATTAAGGTTTTTTCAAATCCTTTGAAATAGATATTTTTCGCCCATGGTCTTGTTTCTACAGGGCATCCTGTGTTACATCCTAATGCTGATTGGAATTAGCTTCCTGTCATTCATACACAGCCAGCAGCAAAGAGGGAGCAGGCAAAGATTCATCAATGCTATGAAACAAAAGTAAGAGAATCATAAAACATTGGGGTGGATTGAAGTCCTAAAATTCTTAGAATGCGTGAGTATTCCATTCTGTACCAGTACTATATAGTTAGCTTCCTGTTTCATTGTTGTAAGGAACAGCATAAACTATGTAGAACATACATATGTCAAAAGTGTATTATAATCCAGTATTAATACTTCTAATCGTAATCTATAACTGTTAGTAGCATATTAATGAATAACATAGATATAGATCATATATAAACTCTCTTTGTTCCCTTTTTATTTTTTTTTTAAATAGGAATCCATGGTCACCTCTCATTCAACCTTCTGCGGATCCCGTTTAATTTGTTTATTTAATGTTAATATGAGAGAGAGAGAGAGAGAGAGAGAGAGAGAGAGAGAGAGAGAGAGAGAGAGAGAGAGAATCCTCTTGCTTTTCTACATCAATTCTTAACATGGTAATCATGCTGATCAGCATTTACTCTAAAATGTTATCTAAGAGTCCAGTGACAGCTTTGGCTGCCTGTGCTTCATGTTCTGAGTGATAGATATGGCACCACTTATCAACCTGGCTTCCATTCCCTATGGTGTTTTAAAATGTATTTATTTTTTGAGAAGCGTACTGTATGCTACTAATGGTGCAATCACAAGCAAATCATGCAAAGTGCAGCCAGCAGTGAAGTCTCTTAAATGACTGATTTAGTGAAAGTCTGAAAGCTGCCTGCTGGCTGATGATACATTTTGTACCTTTACCCTTTTTGAGACTTCACAGTCATTAATCTGGAGATTTAGGTATTATTTTTTCAAGGATACCTTCTGCTCAGTTTAGAAAATTGGAATTGATCTTTTCTTTTCTCTAACTTAATTCCCTCTCCTTTGTGCAGTGTCCTGATGGCACTCTGCCAAAGCTGCAATGACAGGGATTGTTAAAGAGCTGTACCAAGAAACACTTTTTAAACTTTCTCCTGCATTTAAAATTTTAAAAACTTACCTCTGTCCTGTGCCTCCCCAAGCTGGCTTGTGTTAAATGGGAGCTGTCATGTTCTGTCTTCTTTTTTACACAAAATATTACATACATAGTGTAAATGCTTGAACTCTAACTTTATTTATATGTTTTCTTGTAGCTCACATGTCTAAGTTAATAACCCCATTTCTCTGTCTACTCTTTCTCCTTCATTATTCATTTCTGTAACCTACCCATTTCTTGTACATCATTGTTGCAAAGTGGCTGCTGATAGTGAACAGGTGCAGAGGTGATGCAGTGCAGGAATAATCACAGGGAAACCACTGTAATCCAATTTAGAAAAGGGGTGCTTTATTTATAATCCAGATCTGATGACTTTAAACAATAATCCCAGGCGCTGTTTAATAATAACAGGTTGCAGTCCCAAATAATAAACACAGTTAGTACATCCACAAAATACAATACACTGTCACCAGATTGGGTGCATGCTGTAGTGCTCATGGTGTGTGATTACAGGGCATTTTCAGTGTCTGTAGTGCAGTGTTGATCCGGGTTTTAGTGCTGGCCCAAGGTGACAGCTCCTGATATGTATTTAGCCATCTAGTGATACACAAAGACAGACAGTTCCTAGACAAATATAAACAAACAAACAAAACACTCACAAATACTTTTATAATGCTTTCTCTGCGTCTCTCATGGTCCTTCTAGTTTCTCAACAGAAACCAAGCCAATAAGTTCCTGCACCGGAGTCTCGCCTTCTTCCAGGCTGACCGACTTCCCGACTATGAAAATGAACTGTTGGGCCAGCCAGTCCAAAGACTTCCCCTTTCACTACTTAGTGCCCTCACAGGTCGGGAGGGAGATTTAGAACCAGAACTCATTATATTTCTGTTACAGTCATCTATTAAAGTCCAATGTATTCTACTTCTCAAAGGGCTGGGTAAATGATTGAACATTGCATCCCCCGTCCTTTTTATTTTACTTTGTAACAACAAAAACTGAAGTTAGCCCAGTTCTTTTGTTTGCCCTTCTATTATAAAGTTTAACTTGTTATGTCTATGTATTTAACTATATCCTGTAACAATTTGTAAACCAAGGTTAGAAGTCCTTAAACAAACCAAAACATTTTTTTTTCCTTTGCTATGTTGATTCCAATGTTTTACATTTCTTATAGCAGTCTTGTTGGAGGTTTTGTCACTCTGGCGTAGTTGGTTTGGCACAGTGTTTGTTGTTGTGTCCCTTGTCCTTGCCTGATTCCAGTGAAAGTCGGGTGTCTCCTCACTCTCATCCTGTGCAGCATTGCTACTGGGTAGCATCTTGAAATGTGATGCATTGTGTGTTATTGGATCGAGCACTGTTGAAGCTTTGTTTGTCATTTCTGGTATACAACTACTGTGTCTCCACTTTTTCTGCAAGAGGCCTGAACATGTCTTTTTGTGTCAGCATATAGTGATGTCTTCAGTGTATTTATCAATGTCTGGAAACCAGATTTTCTTTGTGTTCACTATGCCAAGTTGTCCGCAGAGTCATTGGTACTACTAGTTTGGAGCCTTTTAACAAGAGATTTTCAATAACAGACAGTTCATCCCTAACATTTGCATGTTGTTTCAATTCTGTAAAATGTGCATCTGTATCTGGGAAGTCATGGCTGCCGATCTTGTGCCAGTGTTCTGACCTGATTATCTGTATAAGCGTGTTCAAATTCATGTCTGCTTGTTTGGCTTGTTTGATCTCTTGTCATGTTAGGGCTTTAGGTACAGCATGTGAAGCTATGAAGCTGATGTTGCAGCACTGATTCTGATTCTAGTTGTTATTGCTCCAAACAATGTCTTGACATAAAATCTTCTGGTTTGTTTTCTTTTACTGGTCTGTGTCTCATTAGGTAATCATAGACCTGTGGGCAGGCCTTTTGGATTTATGATTGGCAATATGGTTAGCATTGCCATCATCTATTCATGTCCAATCCATTCTACTTCTTAAAGGGCTAAGTTAATGTTTGAACATTACAGGAGCTAGGCTGAGAACCCAAGCGTGATAAGCTATGAAATTATTCTGCTGTGCCTACTGTACTTTAATATTTAAAAAGTCTTTAAAAGTATACAATATTCATGTGAAGGTAATTTTTCTAAATAATTAAAAAGCCTACATTAAACACCTTTTAGACCAATAACACAAAAGACCAGTAACATGGAACCTGTCTCTCCTGGATGTCCTCTTACCTATCTGAATGCATGCAGTCTGTTTTCTATGCTAGATACAGTGGTGTCGCAAACCCAGTCACCTGTGGAGTCCCTCGAGGGTCTGTTATTGGGCCTTTTCAACATCTACAGGCTTCCCTTGGGTCACCTCATCCGCCAACACAGCCTCATGTTTCACTCTTATGCTGACGACACACACCCCTACTTAAAACTTGACCCTGGAAGCCCCTTTGCCATGGTCCGGCTCTCTGCTTGCATTCAAGACATTGAGGTCTGGATATCTGCCAATTTTCTTCAACTCAACACTAGCAAATCTGAACTTCTAGTAGGATCTAAAACTCAACTTAAGAATACCAACATAGCTGCCCTGAACCTTGAAAACTGTCTGCTACTTCTTTCCCCCACTGTACAAAGCCTTGGTATACTTCCTGACAGCAACCTCTCTGTTGATGCCCACATCTCCTCTGTGGTCAAAGCTTCCTTCTACCATCTTCGAAACATCTCGAAAGTCCATCCTTACCTTTCCCTCATGGATGCAGAGATACTTTGTCATACATTTGTCTCTTCTCAACTCAACTACTGCAGCTCTCTGTATGGTGGTCTCCAGGCATGCATAATAAACTGACTGCAGCTAGTTCAGAATGCCGCTGCCAGGATCATTACCAGATGTAAAAAACATCACCCCCCATCTTTCCAAGCTGTACTAGCTACCTGTAAAGTTCATTATTATTTTCAAAACTGCCCTGCTCACCTACAATGTCCTTCATCAAACATGTCCCAAGTACCCCCTCAATCTGCTGACCTGCTATGTTCCTGCCCTCAAGCTGAGGTCCTCAGAACCTGCCCTGCTTATTAGACCCAAGCAAAAGTGCACCACACTTGGAGAACGCTCGTTTAGCTTTTTGGAACTCTCTCCTAGCTTTGGTGCGTGATGCTCCCACCGTCGCTCGCTTTAAATCAGCTCTCAAGACCCATTGTTCTCCTTTTGCTTTCCATGTTCTTTAAGCCTGATATCTGCTATTAGCTGCTGTGCTGTTGCTACTATTCAATGTATTATGCTACTATATCATGCATTATACATTTTTCACTGTATTTAATGTATTATGCATGTTTTATGCATTGTATTAATTATATATATACAATATATATATATATATATATATATATATATATATATATATATATATATATATATATATATATATTTATTTTTTTTTTTTTTTTTTTTTACTGTATATCATGTATTATGCATTTCTCTGTATTTAAAGTATTATGGATTTTTCCTGTTGTTATTTATCTTGTAAAGCGCTTTGTGATGGTGGTCCACTATGAAAGGCCTATGATAAACATACAACAGCTTACACTGAGGTATAAAAGAGAGAGGAAACTCAAGAAGAAACACTTGAACTGCTAGCAAGCTTTGGTCCAGGAAAACTACTGGTGGAGTCAAGATAAGATCTAACTGAAGCTGGGGGTAGAGACACAGGCAGTCTGGAGGTGACAAGGCAACAGGCCTAGAATAACAGCGCATTGTCTTTATTACAACAGGACAGATGGCACTGTAACCCAGAACTAACAACTGGAAGTGGACATGGAGGAACTCGTAGGCCCACCAATGTACTTTTATGAAATAATATTGATAATTGTTGTCCATGTATGTATTTATTTGTTGATTAGCATCAGGATGTTCAGGGTAATGAGTGGTGCAGGACTTGATTATGGCTCTTTCAATGCTACAATATTACCTTTTTGTAATTGATTAAATGTGTTGTGTCCAGCAGGTACACAATTGCAATGGAAGTGACAGGGTTGTAATACTCACACAAGTGGACTGCTAGAGGAATACTGGATTCTTATCAAACTGTGCTTGTTGAGAAATACAAAAATCAGTGAATAAAGCATACGCCTCAAGCATGGCAGTTATGTGGTTGTTCCTCTACTGAAGATTGTCCAAATAACTCAAAGTGGGTGTATGGGTTTCATTCATATTGTGCAATTTATGGAAAGGAGACAGCTTTGAGAGTAAACAGTTTGTTTTATTCCTGCACACAAATCTACCTAGATAAATGTAATGGGTCACAGTGACCCAAAACATCTTATTTGTATATATGACCTGTTCTAAAACCGAAACCTAATAGGAGGGTTAAATACCCCTCACTGCAAATAGCGGTGAAGATTTACACACCTCTCACAATAAATAAAGGGTTTGGGTCAACCCTGTTTGTGTAGGCTACACTACATATCTGTATAGTATATATGGTCAAAATCGTGCTCTAGTTACAAACTAACTGCGTCATCTGTCCTTCTGTCCTTTTTATTTATTTTTTTAACCATTTTCTGAGCCTTTAACAATACTGCCTGAACCAGTATTGTTAAATACCAGAATGCCATATTACAAAAATATATTTTTGTTCCATCATTCTTTTGCCTACACTCTAAGAAATAAAGGCTCTTGTTAGAACCACTGTGGGGAGACCTTTTCAGGTGCTTCTAAATACTTTTTTATGGATTCTATAGTCTATTCACAGACTTTCTGTTTTGTAATGTAAGCTATGAAACATGTATTGAAAATTGAAGTTTGCTAAACAATACAGTACCAGTATTATAAACTGTAATTTACAAACTGACTTGATCAGAAGGGTTAAAAAATTAACTCTTTGCAAAATGTTGTTAAATGTTTCTTTGTCCTTGAAAACGATGTCCCTCACATCACCTTGCCTTTTATATAGCCTACTGTCTTACTATGGCAAATTAACACATGCTTTTCAGAGTTCTTAAAATAATCACGCAAATACGAGGCCCACAATTACCGGCAGCTTTAATAAGTTAGAAGGAATATTTAATAAACCTAATTTGCAAAATCCCCTCCCATTTTAGCGGTTTTGTTCAGAAACACCCTATAATTACATATGCACCAATGGCTAAAGTGCACAGAGACATTGCCCCCCACAAATCACATATTAATTGCGTGTTTATGCCATTGCGTGTGTTTTATAAATCCCGTCCAAGAATTCAAATCCCTCAGCGCCCGTTTTACGGTTGTAAAACATGTGCAATCCTTTATAAATCTGGTCATTACTGGCACTTCAATAATTAACAGACACAGATTTGGCTTGTTACTTATTTTTTATACCTGTAGCTTAAACGTGATCCATCAAATGTTTGCTGCAGGTGGGAACCAGAACATGTTTAGTTCACCTACTTCTTTTTTATGGATGAACTTCAATACAAGTAATATTAACCTATTATTATTATTTGTGAAGAGCAGGTTATGTTTAATACAGAGGGCCTTATTCACAAAGCTTTTTGTATACATTTTTATTTTTAGGGGGTTTTACTAAATCATATGAATAAAGTCAAAACCTATAAGCACAATTATTTTTTGGTTGGCCGTCTCAGATTCCTAACTTTTTTTTTCTTTTTTTTCTTGAAAAAGGGTTTTTTGTCTGACTAGACATGAAAAAAGTTCAGCCAGATTGTGAATGATTCATTAAACTATGTAGGAATTGATGGTTTGCCATGTCAGTTTTTCAGATTCATTGTGCCACCTGATTCTGGTTAGTTGATTAGATTTGATTTAAAAAAAAAAAAAAAAAACTTGCACTAATTTGATCTGCGTAAAGGGAGTTTAATCAAACAAAACTAAATAACGGGAATGCCAACATGTATTGAATTGTGAAATAATTAGGAGAAAAACTCTACTGTTTCCAATTTTAAATGATAAATGTTTATAGAATGTTGTGAAGAACCCAATCCATAAGAGTAATAGCTTCAGAGACTAGTACAGAAAGAGAACGTTGATTTATACTGCAGTGTTCCCTTCTTATCTCTCCACAATACCAGACTATTCGATACAAAAAACACTGAAAAACAAAATGATACCATATATGCTCAATATAGTGCCCAGTCTCGACTGTTCACCCTTTTTCATATTTGCGTCCACTGTGTTCCTGCCACTTGTGTTAAGATATACACAAAAAAAAATGTAATCCAGTGACCATTGTTGAAATGTTACAGGGCTGCATTATGACAAATAAGTAATAACTAGGGACTGGAAAATTCACAGTATTTTTTAACCCTTTGAAGTCTATTTATTCAGCGCACATCAGACGCATCAGGTCCAATTTATTTTCACACACAATCTTTAAATATTTTTTTTTCCAGAGTAAAACAGTTTTAAAAGGCATTGATTCACAAAAGGACACTCAGTACTGTATCTACAGCCAGGCCCCACCCCTTGTTCACTGCATTTTTCCTCTTTATAGATACTGATAAATCCTCACCTGATCACTTGTTTTATCACCAAACTCTTCATTATTTTACTACTATAACATCTCAAAAAGCTCAGCAAATGTCTGTGATATTCTTTGAGCGCTTGATACAGAAGCAGCTATCTTCTTTGTTATGTCCGTGTTATCTCTGTAGTGCATGGGACTATGAGATACGCTCTTTTTTTCGGTTTCATTTGGCTCCTATCAGTCTCACTTGGCCATTGAAAGGTTTTCTCTGCTTTTTCCACAAAAAAAACGAAACAACTAGATGCCTGTGCTTTACCTCTTTTTGATGATGTCGGACAGGGTCTAACATCGGGCTGGAAAGGGAAAATTGTAATGTCGGACCTGGTCCAACATAGGACCACAAAGGGTTAAAGAAATTCATGAATGACACTAAAAACCGCCATTTTGTTAAAAAAAAAAAAAAATCACCAGAAAACACATTTTCTATTTACATTATATTCTGCTCATGTAAGTTGCTTAAAATGTAATTGACACTTCATCAAAAATTTCATCAAAAAACCAAGGCTGAAACATTTAGCCTAGCTATGGAGTCAACTCTTTTAAATATACATTGTACACTGGAACTCGAGTCGCTATTGAAACAATCTTTAAAAATGAAACAAACTTCTGCTGAAACAAGATGTTTAAAATGGTCTGTGTTGGCTTCAAAAAAAAAAGTAGCAAGCAGACAATTTTTATTTTTTTTATTTTTTAAAACAACCTTGAATGACACATTAATTAAAATGACCGTGTAATTCCCATAGCCTGTTTTGCTTCCTCAAATCCCAAAATATTAAACACAGGAGATTCATTAACTGCAAACCTGAAACAAAACTGAAGCTTTTGTGTTTATCTTTATAAAACACTGTACATTTCAGGTAGTATGCAGAAATGCCATTCTACAATATGAGGAATTCACCAATCATGAAACCGTTATTTGTTTGACCCCGTTGCCGTAGTAACCAATTGCACGACATTGATGCCATACGTACAACTATTGTAGCGCTGCTTCTACTTGATAAAAGTATGAAATTAACAAGGGAGGTGAATCATAATGTAAAATGCTGTAAGAAATATAAAATGCATATTTTTCACAGTAGACAGTCAAATACACGATTTCCGTGAAATTTGTGATATTGTGGCCCTAGTTATAATGCAATAAATCTTAATTTCGAAGGGACATGTTTATGTTATACTAAGGCTCTTAGTCAAGCAGGGCTTGGGGTGTTTTTGAGTGTGCAGTGCTGTGTTCAGCTGCAGGTGACGCTGAGCATATTAAGAAGTTAAATAGTAATGAATTTAAAATGTCTGATGTAGTTCTTACCTTAATTTCCACATACCCCTATCAGTTCAAAATATTAAGTGGCACAAGATTGAGCGCTGCCTTCAATAGTAAAACACAGTGAAAGCAGTAAAAGTAATAGTAAAATCACAGTAGTATAAATCTTAGAGTTTGAACCATGTTTCTAAGCATGATTTAGATTCTTTGAGATGGTGTTATGCCCTCTTGGTTGATTTTGTCATATAGAAAAGGCTGACTTGTGGTTTTGAGGGTGCTGGAAATGAAAGCATGTTACATAACTTTTAAATTAATATTTTGAACTCTCTGTTGTAATATTTAATCTTATCATATGAACTTTCTTGTTGATTTCCCTATGAGGATGATTAGTTAAAGAAATGAAGATGGGCTGTTGCCAAGACAGGAAGAACACGGTTTAAGTCTTATTAAAGTGTTGCACATCCTCCCCTATTTATAACCTTATCTACATTGTTAATCTTGCAATTTGTGCCTGGTTTAATTACAAGGCATCCGCCTGGAAAAAGGAAATGTATCCTCAAAAATGGTGGACAATATTTCTGTTTCATATATTTAAATTAGCTTTATGAAATGTATGTTTTATACCAGCTATGCTACCTAGATTATCCATCCTGGTCTGGATAAACTGGGAGCTAAACTACATGCGTCTGCTTAGTAATAAACATCACTAATGACTGCAACTTTATAATATGACATTCTCTGCTTTCTCCATCTAGTACATATCAGTTTCATCATTCGTCATTGATGACCAATTTACACAGATGCAAATTTAGTGCGAAAGAAAGGGAAAGGAAAATATATACACAGAAGTGACATGCACTAAATGTTATGGTACATGTGAAAATTGCCTGATTTCTCCTGGAAGAAGAGATGTCCCAAGCTGACCTATGCAGTTTAACAGATACATGCCCTTTCCCCCTATATGTCTGTAACCTATAACTTGCCTGGTATAGTGTAAAAAGCTTATTATAAAACATAGCTAAGCATGCCTTTTTACATGAATGGTCCTTGGCATGGGATACACTTGTTAACAAGTAATACTATAAACTGGCTGGGATAAATATCTTTTCAGTGTTTTCTTAACTGTACCTTTATTTGGAATTAATTTTACTGTTGTAAAATCTAGATATGACTTTTATTAGGATTCAGCTCCACATTTCTTTTCAACATATTCTCCCTGGCAGACAAACAAATATGAACAGACGGGATACAAGTTGAATCCACAGGGATGTGTTTTTTTCAGCGTTGCCCTGTCCTCGTTTCACATGTGAACCTAAGACCTTTAAAATAAGCTTAGGACAGGGAAACTTTATTCAGGCCTAAAGTCGAATCAGTAGCCTTTGTCTTACACCTTATTAAATAATAGTATGCTAACACTCATGGCTTCAGTCGTATATGAACTCATCTGATGCTCAATATTATATTAACTAGAAGCATCACGGCACATTTCGCATTGTACAGTAGTAAACTTTACAACAATTACAATGTTACATGTTAGCATGCAATTATTGATCTAATAGAACATAAAAAAAAAACAAATAACACAAACATTTTGGATTAAATATCAGAAACTTGTAACACACACACACACACACACACACACACACACACACACACACACACACACACACACACACACGCACACACATATTTATATAGGACCTTTCTTCACTGGTATACAAAAGGGAGTCAATTATCCAAACTAATTGGGACCAGTGCTAGTTTGCATAATAGATTTGTATGGATAATCGAACAGGTGTTAATAATAATTATTGTACCTTTAATAATGTATAGAATAAAGTTAAAAAACACACATACTTACTACATAATTACCTGCTGATGATGATATATAGCTAGTAACCTATTCTTTCATATTAAAACTGTAATAAAATCTTAGTAATACCTAAATTGAAGTATTTGTTTTTCTGTTCGTCACCATCACACAGGAAGAGGAATGTTAAGTAAGCAGAGTGAAAACAGATAAACAGTTTTTTTTTTTTTTTTTATGGTGTTTAATGAAGAAGCCGCATTTGTTCAAATAGATGCAAATGATCAAAAAATAACAACTGAAAACAATGCTTCCTTCTGTGCAGTTTTCGTAAAACAAATAACAAACACATTCAAGTTAATTGTAGAACTGAACGTATATACTGAATGTCTCCTCTGTGTCTCCTGTATCACAGTCAATAAAAAATGTATTTTTTATTTCTCTCTGCCATGTTGAGCTAAGTAGCTGCAGACAGTGGTTGTATCATTAAAGCGAATTTCAAATCTCGTAGTTTTAATTTTAGTGGCAAGGGTTGGTTTCTTAGTTACTAAGTGCAACAGAGTAGCACACATAACGACACAAGGGAACATCATAAGTAAAAATGGAATCAATGTTTCCTTCATACAGTCCTTAAAACGCGATTAAAGGTGCGTTCAGTTGATTAGACAGTATGGTTGATAAAAGATTGGATAATTGACTATTGGATTAGGTTAAAACAGGGACCTTGTAGCCAAGAGGCAAAACTTCACATGTCTACTGACTTTACAGCCACTAATAACCTCCACAACAAGGACACATCACACTTAATTCTATACTGGTACTATCAATGAGACCTCTGCTTTACAAGAATAGTACACTAATTACAGTGATTAGTCCTTTATAATTAATGAGTGCCTCTTTTTCTCAGAGAGATGGCCAAACTCATTTGCTTTTTAAGTAACAACAGAAGTGGCTTTTTTCTACGCAAGCCTCACATAATCACAATACAGCTTGGCACAATTATTTGTACTGTATTATCCTTTGCTAAAACTTTTAAGTAGATTGAATGTCTCTGAAGTTGCCTCTATCAACAATAAAGACACAATCTCAGATTTTGTGTCTCAGTTTGGCTATGCCCCACAATTCCCAAACACCTCTTCCAAATGTGATGAAGTATAATGGTTAAGAGAAAAGCTTAGGGCTAGAGTGGGCACAAAATAAATTTGTATTTAATTAATGAAGAAACTGGCAGATTATGATACAAAAGAAAAAAAAAAAGTAAATAAATGCATCAGCTTTTAAAACACTTACTGCAGAAGTGAATTGCCATTGATTGGTACTTAGTTGGAAACCTAGGGATGGACAGCTTTTCTAGTTTTGAGATCAACATGGTAATGAATGTGCTGAAAAACGAATTTGAGTAACAGCACACCTCATGTATAAAGGGTCAGAAGTAAATTAAATGAGAAAGATGTTTTAGGTGCACTTGTCTAGTCTTGGTGCAGAGATTAGATTGATAACATAATATTTAAAATATTATAATATAAAGCTTGCAAAGTGCCTGGTACATTCATTGGTTAATCTACAAGCTTATTTCCAGCACATTCCAATAAAGCTATAGGTATATCACTTATTTTGCAAACTCAGTCTTGAAGTGCTTTCGAATTACCACCTTCTCCCCAGCCACCACCATACTCCCAGCCTTGTCTAGAGGGAGGGAGGATACGATGCTCACATAGATTTATTATTTTATTCTTTGTTTTTTTAGCAGGCACCGGTATGCTCCAAGGTATGAGGCTGTGCAACATTTTTTTATTCCTTCACCCATTGTTTGGGTTCAATGTTTTTGGAAATCTGTACGATTTTGTATTATAATAAAGGGGGTTATTTAATGCAAGATTGTCCTGACTGAAATTCTGTTCTGAATTACTTGGCAACAGTATGGATTACTTTGTCTCAGATTTAAAGCACCTACCAAGGAAGTGCCTAGTATGAGCTCAATAAATCTTCTGTCTTATCTATCCTGACTGAAACTGACTTGCAATAAGTATACTGTGAGAACAGTTGGATCAGTAATCAGGAAGTGGAAACTGCATCACACCACCCAGGCACTGCCAAGAAAAGGCCTTCCCTCAAAACTCAGCATTCAGACAAGAAGGAGACTTGTGAGAGAAGCCACAAAGAGGCCAACAATCACTTTGAAGGAGCTACAGAGTTCAGTGGTTGGGAGTGAATTAATGGTGCACCAGACAACCATATCAAGAGCTCTGCATAACACTGGCCTGTATAGGAGGTTAGCAAGAAAGAAGCCGTTACTCAAAAAGACCACCTGAAAGCACGTCTGGAGTTTGCCAGAAAGCATGAGAGTGACCCAGCTGCGATGTGGGAAAAGGTTTTGTGGTCAGATGAGACCAAGATAGAGCTTTTTGGCCAAAACTCAAAGCGCTATGTGTGGCTCAAACCTAACACTGCCCATACCTCAAGACACACCATCCCTACAGTGAAGTATGGTGGTGGCAGCATCATGCTGTTGGGATGCTTCTCATCAGCAGGGACTGGGCATCTTGTTACAATTGAAGGAAGAATGGATAGAGCAAAATACAGGAAAATACTGCAAGAGAATCTGCTTCAGTCTGCTAAAAAACTGAAGCTTGGGAGGAAATTCACCTTTCAGCAGGACAATGATCCCAAGCACAAGGCAAAAGCAACACTGGAATGGCTCAAGAACAAAAAGGTAAATGTCCTACAGTGGCCCAGTCAAAGTCCTGATCTCAATCCCATTGAGAATCTGTGGCACTAGTTGAAAATTGCGGTCCACAAGCGTCATCCAACCAACCTGAACAACCTGGAGCAAATCTGCCAAGAAGAATGGGCCAAAATCACTCCGACACTGTGTGCAAAGCTGGTACATACTTACCACGAAAGACTTAAAGCTGTTATTGCAGCGAAAGGTGGCTCTACCAAATATTAATGTGTAAGGGTTGAATACTTATGCAAGCAAGATATTTCAGTTTTTTTATTTTTCTTAAAACTATTTCCCACCATAAAACCAATGTCACCTTACAATAATTGATTTTGAGTTTAAGTGTTTTAAAATAAAATATCGAACAGAACGAAATTTCAATGTACCATTTGTAATTCAGTAATATGAGAGAATTGGTCAGGGGTCTGAATACTTTTGCAAGGCACTGTATAGCTGGCTCTTTGAGCTAATATATATATATATATATATATATATATATATATATATATATATATATATATATATATATATATATATATAAATGATATATATTTTATTTATTTATTTATTGTTTTAATTCTTTTTCCTTGAAATGATCATCCTACCTTGGTTTTTAAATGTCACCATTAGAACAGAAATGTGCTTTGAAAACTATTTACATGCAAAATACCAAGTGTCAGGAGGGAGGAAAGTAATGGAAGATCTCAATCAATGGAAAGCAAGTCACTTTTAAAGGGCTGGTTGGGTAGCTAATGACTGCCGAACACATTGTTACTCAAAGGGCAATCGAGATAACACAGACTCTAATTTAAAACCCATCGCTATAGCTTTCCCTTTAAAAAAAAAAAAAACTGCCGTTCCTCTTGTAATAATGAGTACAAGACCCCAGCTAGTCTGATATAGCATTCTTGTCCTATCTCCTTCACACTTAATTTGAGGGAAGTTAATTTCTTTATGTATTTATTTATTTGTATTGATTTATTCTAAATAGAACAAATCCAGGATGAGCTTCCCATTGTTGGAGTCAGTTTAAAAAAACAAAAAGCAACATGACCACAAGTTTCAAAATAACAGTTGTCTTGTGTCTCTCTCCTTGTGACATGCAGGGCATTTCTGTATTCAATCAAGCACACATTTACCAATAATTATAGCATGGTTTCAGTTTTGATTACAAGGCAAGGAACTGACATTAAGGCAAATGTCATTAGCACCTGATTATGGGGTGCTTGGTGGGCACAATCAGACTTTGCACCGTGAAGCAATTTGAGTCTCATGTTTTGTACCATTCAGAATTATAGATTTCAATTTTCAGATATTTCCATTGTGAATGTTGTGAGCAAACATAAGCACATCAAAGATATTTAACACAAATACCTAGAGATATGTTATCTATTGTTTTTGAAAGATTTTACCATCCTGGAAATATTCAAAATCATAAGGAAAGTGAGATTATTGAAATGAATAGGCCTTTAATAGTTTAATCATTAAAATTATGACACACATGTATCCCCAGTGACTTATTGGTAATTATTATATAATTGAATACTATAATATATTAAATAGAAAAATCTAAATGGGACCCTCTTTGTGCTTTATTCATTTCAAACAAGCCGGTTTATCCCCAATCTCTCAATCATCCTGTTCCATTATCAAAAAGAGAGGATACATTTTTATTATTATTTTTTAACCTTTTTATTTTAGGTGACCTAACAGGAAACAAGCTTTAAAAGTCTAGGCACAGCTCCCCGTAATTCTATTCAGTTTGCATACTTACGACTGGCTCATCAGAAACAGATTATTGAGCTGACAAACACCAACATGATACCTTATCTTTGACAGATGATTAGGATTCCCCAGTGATGGACTTTCACAATGGGCTCCAATCAGAGATTCCCTTTTATGGATTATTAGTCTTACTATAGGGTGGCAAATACTAGCAGGGGGAAGAAGAAACAGCTACCATGGAGTTTCATGTAATGGCCTGGGCTATTAGCAGTAGCTTAATAGGGTATTGTATGAAAGCCATACAATGCCCTTTAGTATGTATTAGTATTGTATTTATTTTACAAGAAACCGGCAGTAGACTCCAGCAGTCAACTTAATTGCCTGGCAAAGTGGCATGAGCAGTATAAAGCTTGCCCTGTTGCCCTTTCCTTCTTAACCAGCATTAGCTCATTATATGTATATGTGCCAGCCGGGGAAACAATTAGCTAGTACACTGTAGCCAAACCTGTCCTACATATGGGTTACCCCCCTCACACATTGTAGTGTTGGCATGTGTATCAGGGTATTCTTCACAGAGACTAGGAATATATAAATCTGGATGAGGTTGACTGCATTCTATGTAATCAAATTGGTTCATCTTTCTAGTTCAATGCTCAGTAAAAGTGAAAAAGAAGGCGTGTAGATACAATTTTCTCATGAATAAGGGCAATGTTCCACTGACATTTTCAAAAAGTAGAACAGAGCTGTCATTATAAGCTAAGGAATCATTAGGAGGCAAGACTGTTCCATAAAGACTCATCATTCTTTTAATTGCTGTAGCTAAATATGTTGTACTCACATCACTAATTCAACTCTATGCAAGTGCATATAATTATATATTTACATGGGAAAAACATAAAATGCCCTGCTTGTGAATGTTTACCATGGTGGTTCTTTTTTTACACTTGTGTTTCACAATTATGTAGATTGACTGACTGGGAGGCTTGTCTCTATGAATCCATCCATGTTTAGCACTAACCTCTTGTATTTATTTATTTTAATCCATATGGTAGGTTCATAATCATTATGTCTGTGGGCAATTTGATAGAGCATGTTCCCAATGCAACTGTTTGCCTATTTCTAAAATGAAGAATAAACTATCAATGCTGCAGAACTAGCTGGAAACAACGATCCTGTGTATTCTTATTTTGTAGGGTTTTGTATGTATCTAAATATTCACGGTATCAGTATGAGGGATAAACAAGGACACACACATGCTCTCACACACATGCTCACACACAAACACAGGTTGCTGAGTCCTGCCACTCCAATAAACTTTCTCCTCACTGCACAGGCAAGCAAGCACAGGTCCTCAGCCCTGCTGCGTTCCATGACTTCGAACACAGCGTCCCAGTTCTGCGGTGCCATATTTAATTACTATGTTCTTCAATAATGATTTGATGGTGACAGCCACTGTTGTCTTAATAGAACAATTCTCCACAGGGAGCCCAGCCATGGAGAGAGAGCTTTAATTCAAGATGTTGCTTAAGGTTGCAATCTATACAAATTGGATTGTTTTTTAGGCAATCACGGTGCTTAAGAGGTAGACAATTCATCTCGATTAATAAGAACACTAGAGGCATAAAAAAAAAAAAGTTTTACATTAGAATAAAATCTCTAATTTGATGAAAGGTGGGTAGGGTATTGCAGGTAGGCTCTTATAGCAGCAGCAGATGCATTAACACAAGTTTATGGCAAATACTATGTTTTGTACTTGTATGTAAGTTCTATGTAAGTTGTACGACTCCATATTAACTAAGACTGATTTTTTTCTTGTGTTTGTTCATGTAACATGCTGGAATGTCACCAGAACTATATTACTTATCAACACAAGTAAAAGTAATAAACCTGTTCATTTTAGTTTATCACAACATATAGACAACAATATCTAATATAAAACTCATAGCTCTTTACAACCTGTGTTTTTCTCAGCGGGAACAACAATATTTCCAATGCCATGCATTACCAAACTGTGGTAACATAATTAGGTCACGATGCACTCAACCATCATTGGTTATCACCACCAACTGTGAGAGGCTCAGTCACCCCTGGCATTCCAAACTGAGGTTGTGTAAGACCGCTATTTTTAATTAGGCTAGCATCTTGATTTGGGATATCAATATAACATGCCTCAAGTATCAATTAGCTTACACAACAGGCAGTTCTCAATTTTTCAGCAGCACAACTGAAAAGTGTTCAGGTTACTAACTCACAGCGTCATGCCTGCTTTATCACTGTAGCACATGTGCAACTGGCAGTCTGTTGTTATTTGCACAAGCATGTCTTCAGTTTAAGTGTGTGGAACTTTCAGCTCTAAAAATAAGAACAACATAATTCATTCACATAAAGTCAGTTATAACTGTACAGTTGCTGCTTTGTAGCATAGTGGATCAACAAATACCAAGTTTCAAATGGTCAGTTTAACAGACCCTGATTATCACTGTACTTGGACAACATTACCGTAGGAGAGGTTTGTGAAAAAAGTGGAACATTAAGACCCACACTAATTCCCATGGTTATATTATAATTAATTAAAGCATATTCTCCATGGAGGTAGTGTTACTGTACTCTTTTCCTGGAGTAATCATTTTGTACTGTCTTCTTGGAATGTAGTCCTTGAAGTAACTATCTGGGATTTCTTAAATAATGAAAGGACGCACACACTTTCAACACAGTGCGTGCTCTTGGTGCAGTGGGGTGCAGGCTGCCGATGGTGCTTTGTGTACGGTTTTGCGTGCAGGCCACAAGCGACAGCTCCCGAATGCTTTAGCTGTCTAATAAGAACAAACAGCAACAATTAGCCTGGTAGAAAACAAACAAAACACAAAACACTCACAATCCCACAGTCCTTGTTTCCTCCCATCAACCACAACAAAAGAACTGATTACGGCGTCACGTCCCCCTAAAGTACCCTCAGCCCCGCCCTCTCTGATAGCTAGTTCAATCACGTCTCCTCCAATTCATGAATGAAATTTCGCTTACCGTACTAGGGCGATGACTCCTGGTACCATGATGTCGTCCCTTTCCTGAATGATTGGCTTCCGACTAACCCCGGAATGAACTGTCCAACCATAGTATGTAGAGTGCTCTCACAGGTTTAGAGGGAGATTGTTGATTCGGATTCATTCATTCACTCTTTGTCACAGGGTCTCTTTTCAGTTTGCCTCCATTTATCCATTTGAGGGTTGGGGATTAAGTGACCTTCCTTCAAAATCAAATGCTGCTTGAAAAAAGGGTTCAGAATGTAGTTATACACAACTTCACTGGAATAAATACATGTGGTGCTAAGGCAAAATCAAGACCTTTTCTGTTATATATATGAAAGATAAACATTTAGTAGTCCATATGACTTCAACCGACCATGTTTGGACATTGACTGAACAGTATAGTTATAATTTAGCATTTACAAATTATAGTTGTTTGGAACTTTTTTTCTGTTACTAAAAGTATGAATGCATTAACTTTTCAATTTTGAAAATATAAGATTCAAACAAAACAAGGGATAGAATTAATGCATTGATGAGATACTTAAATTAGGAGTTTTAATGGCTTAGATTGTTCACTGTAAAATGCAACCAAATCAATAACATTTCCATGACAGCAATCTGTATTTCTTTTTTAATGGAAATATGGCCACATAATGCAGAACACCATAGGAATAACTGCAAGTGGGGTCAACATTTTAAAGAGTAACCACCAAACAAACAAGATGTGCCGTCATTCTGAAGTTGTTAATCAGTTAGCCCATTTCCCTCCAGAAGTGCCTTTCATTGCAGTGCTGGGAATCTTATATTAAACACTGACAGATGCCATGAGAAAGAAAGGGGTGGACAGTTCAGACACCTTGGGAATCTCTAAAGTTCCACAATTGCACTCAAAACCAATAATCTATCCTAACAGTGCAATTTAGAAAATGGGTTTATAAGTGAGTTGTGTGCCTCTAAGTGGATTGAGATTTGCTTAGATATTGAATTGTATTGATTCTCAAGCTGTTTCTAGATGCACAGGTGCTTATTTGATTTAGTAGCCTCACCTTGTTCTTCAATGATCTTAAATTTAAAATGTATGCATTTATATACAGAACATTCAAGATAATGTACATGCAAAAGTAACTTTTTTTCAGATTTTATCACAGTATTTAGATGGGTTTTTTTGGGGGGGAGTGGTGGCTCAAAACTACTGATCAATGAAAGGAATCACCTTGGCTTATGTCAGTATTTGTATAACACATCTTCTCTGGGAGTTTGGTGAAGATAATCAAAGCGTCTAAAGTTCACATCTGTCATTTCAGTATTGAGTTGTTGTCTGTGACATTAGCATCAGCTGAGGGAGATTATAATTCATCATAAGCAAAAAAATCTTTTTGCTACCTATTTGGAGATCGGTTGGGGTGTTACACAGTTTATCTATTGATGTCATCTAACTGCCAAGGCAGCTAGTGTTTAAATTTAATTCAGACCAAAGTTAACATTTGGTAGTCTTAAATCAGTACTAATCAAGATCTGTGAAACCAGACATACATGATATATTTATTATGTGTTACTAGGAGTTATTTTTAGAAATACATTTATTTATTTATTTGAGTTTTATTAAAATGTACAGTACATACATTTGTTATTTGCAGCTGTAGGGTCCGGCTGAAAAAACAGACAGTTGCCACAATGGGATTTAATGTCAAAATTAAAGGAAAAGAGGAAATTTTTTAATTAATATTCAAAGAAGCCTTAATACATTTTCCATCATTATGCATTTTGAAAAGTTCTGTCATTACTAATTGACTAATTGAAAGAAGCCAGTACACTGTCCATCATAATAAAAGTATCAGGTAGTGTTGGTGCTGTAACTCTACCCTCACCACAGCTCCGTAAAAACTATCACTCAGGAAACTAATAGATCATTTTGTAAATGTAGAAAGGATAATTGTGCAAGGGATCGATAACAATCAATATTTTAACGGAAAGGTTTTCCACTTGGGAATTGTACTTCTATGCAGTAAAAAAAAAAGTTTATAAAATATCTATAACTACATTTTCTTTCTTCTGTGTTCAGTCTTAGCATTCATTAAGTAACATTTTGTTAATTTTTTTTTTTTTTTTTGACAATGTTTATCTTATGTAATGTCATTACCGCCAGATTTTTATAATACTCTATCAGGGCATTGTATTAAAATCCAGTGTATCATTTGAGATAGGGTTGTTTTAGTAGTTTTAAAACTTAATGAAATTAGTTATCATATTATATTTTACACCCCATGATATAAATAATCTCATTATGTTTTAAATGATGTGTATGACAGATTTGAGATGCATGGAAGTAATGTTTTCATTGGTACATAAATACTTATTGGACATAGGCCTCAATTAAACAACAATTGGCATAACAATCACATGTCACGTTTTTTGTAGTTTTTTTTTTTTTTTTTTAGTTGTTGTGATTTTAAGGGTGTTTTAGCCAACACCACTAAAAACACAACAGCTTCTCTGTGTCTGGTATTGTACATCAAAATCGTTGTGGAATGTAACAACGTTTTCCTAATCCTAGCAGTGAGTTTGCACTCTGCATCTTTCAGCCTTGAAAGTGTGGACCAGAAGGACATCCACCATGAATCAGCCAATCTGTGATGTCTCTCCTAGCCTGCCAACAAACTTGTTTTTTAGTGCCAACTGTAATTGGCACAAACAGCAGCCTTTTAGAAATTGGGCTAAAGGACCAAAACCTATTTTCACATTTCCAGAACAGCAATTATTAGGACATGTCTTGTATTCTGGGCTGGGATTCAAACAGCTACCAAGAGGTGAAAAGGAAAATATTTCATTATCAATCAATCCACTGAGCGATAAAGCCCTATTTGAAGACAGAACATTCATTATAGAAACTATTTTTAGTTATCCTTTCTGGGTCGTCATACAAGAGTGTATGTGAGTGATCCCCTTTTGCAGAGTTTCATTTATATGGTTCTCCTGCACTGCATTTTTTTTTAGTGAATATACAGTAAAATAGACAACTGGTCACTATAATAATAATAATAATAATAATAATAAATAATAATAATAATAATAATAATAATAATAATATAATAATGTACAATAATGTACACCCAACTCATAATAAGGCTGTAATTCTATCAAGGATTTCTGGTGACATATAAATCACGAGAGTAGAGAAAGGGTGGTCTGTTAGCCATGGATTCCATGAGGTTTCATTTCCCCTATCAACCTGGTTAGGAATTTTTAGAAAAAATTGAAAGTTCAAATCACCCCCTGTCATAACATTTCATTGCAGATTTTATGTTTCACTGGGTAGCACTCAATTAAGAATAAAAAGGTTCATCTTGATTTTGACTCTGAGGTTTGATAGTGCACACTTGGCTCTTTCGATCCTGTTTTTAGTTTGAATTTTTTACTTTTTGAAAATAAATCATGATTACCATGTGCAGTTCTGTCCTCATACTATTTACTATTCCCATACCATGCAGAAAACAAGGATTTAGCGGATGCAAAGTGAAAGGGGCAGAATAGCACCGCCTGCTCATTTGCATTGAATTAATGATGTTTGCGTATGCAAAGCAGCATGTTAAACACAGACAATGAGCTTCTATACATGCATGAGCTATTCATGAAGGTCTGACAAGGATTTTGCACAGGCAAAAATGGCCCAAACATTCCGCCGACTGAATGCTGTCGTAAAGCATAGAGCACAGACGGTGGAAGCTGTGTACCGATTTGAAATGACAGATATTTAAGGTCCTGTACAGCCATATTGTGTTAATGCAGATGCAGTAGATTAAGATTTAAATAAAATATGCTGAAATATTTTAGTTTCAATTTAAAATAATATTTTATTATCTACGCATCCTACAACAATGTGAAGCCTACAACACACCAGCATGTTTTTTTTTTTTGTATTATATGTAGGAAAGACAAACAAATGTTTGCTAGGTGTTCATTTGATTTTACTGCTGTACTGTTTAAGCGTATTATACATATTTTTATTTTTACATACTGTAATATGTACTGATTAATGAAATAACTAAACTAACAAATACAGTAAATACAAAAATAAAACCTCCTAAGATAAATAAACAATCCCCAAAACCTGAATTTATATATATATATATATATATATATATATATATATATATATATATATATATATATATATATATATATATATATAAAAATATGAAAATGATGTAGTGAAAATTGTAAATATATTCTTAACCTTAAACAAAAGATCTGACCTACAATTGAACTCGGATCTGGAGTTGTAGTCCTGAGAGCTATGCGTTGTACATGTACAGTATGTAGTAGTGGTTAGGGCTCTGGACTGTTGAATGGAAGGTGGTGGATATACTATGACACTGCTGCTGTATCCAGTAAAAACTCAACCATATAAATAGGTACCAGATTTTGTATCTATAAAAACTATTTGCAAATTGTTTTGGGAAAAAAAGGGTCAGCCAAATAAATCTATTATTATTATTATTATTATTATTATTATTATTATTATTATTATTATTATTATTATTATTATTATAAATAGATGAGAGCACCATAGTGCCATTAGAAAACCCACCTGAACCAACTGTATGATAAATATCTACCTTTATTCATAAAAGTTCCATTTGGAATCCAACTGAGAATTAAGATACAGATTCCCTTTTAACAGCTGGCATGGTCTGCTGTTATTGACACTTAATATCTATAGGTTTCAGATGGAGCTTGTCCAGTCAAATACAAATGCTTAATATAAATACAATTAATAAAATACAGGACATAAAAGCTAATAGTATATTGAGTATATTGTATTATCGGTTGTGGTATTCAACTGAATCTTGTTGGTTAATTATATTACCTTATGTAGTTCAGGACCAAGGACAGCTCTATGTTGAGAATTTCAATGCATTTCAATGCACTTTTTTAGCAATGTATTTTTCTGAGAGTTCACCCTACAGATTAATTTATTATTTTAAAGCAATACATGCATTGTATATAATTACATTAGATGTGTGTATATGTGTATCACCAGGTACAATATGGCTTGGCATGTTAGAATCCCAAGTAGAAATATACAGTGCAATCCCATCAGTTAAGATTAAGAAGATGGTTATGGGTAGGTTTAGGAATTTTAATTATCCACAATGAACACCAAGATGTATTTGCAGTCTATTTATCTTTAAGATTCTTTTTTTTTTTTTAAATAAGGATCAGACTAACAATCTGAATTGCTTTGAGTAGTCCTGTATCTCATTGGTGAAGTGCATATGGTAGATGGGAGTCAGAGGGGTGGAGGGGTTTCATATTGACATTAAAACCAAATAGATTTTTCAAATGTATGGAATGTATTAAACAATGAGACTTATTGAAAACCAAGTGGAATTATATTTACAGCCTTCCCTACTGATTCCCTACAATTGAGTACAGCTAGACGGTTATTTCCCACAATCCACCAGCCTACTCTCAATTCACTGGTAAAGTGCATGCATGCGTACATTATTCCTTAATTATAAACCATGACCCCACTCTCAGCCAATCAATACACCAGATGTCAGAACATTCCAATAGATATTTTTTGACTTAAGTGTTAGAACCCTACTAACTGACAAAAATTCTAAGGACACGGATAAGACATGCTTTCTTTCGAAGAACTCTTGCCCACCTAAAATGTCCATTAACATAAGATATGTCACTCCTATTTAGACAGGAACTTTCTTATAAATAACCCACTTTAAATATGGCAAAACAAATCCTTGTAGATTTTTGGGGTAAACTATTTTAAAAATGGCACTGTCTGGGAACTTTAAAAGAGTAGAGAACATTGAAGCACTTTCTATTGTGAATGTATTTAAAATTCAGATCTTCTAGTGTTATCTCTCTTGCAGCTGGCTGAGAGGCTCAAGACATTCCATATCAATGTATAATGTGAATACTAGAAAAAAAAAACAGGAGGAGAAAATGTCCAATTTTAAATATGCTAGTTTTTCAGTTATCAAGCTGATAGAAAATAGGAGGTGCAGAACACATTTGATCTTATAGTTTAGACATGAACATATAATTGATAAAGAGATTAATTAATCACTTCTGTGTAATAAGTTAACTTTTAATATGCGTTGATCTTTGTGTGTGTACCTTGGAAAGTCCATAATTGTTCTTTTTTTTCTGTAGTAGTAGTAAAAGTAGTAGTAAACCTCTTCTTTTATTATTTCTCCTTAGTTTTATGGAATGGATTAACATTGGTTTTAGCCTTATTTTGTGTTCTTCTGACCTTTATATATAACTTATAAGGTAGAAGACACTGAATTTGTACAAATTGTTGTTCTGCCTTTGATTATTGAAGTTGCTTATTTAAGTTATTAGTAATACATATTGCAAAGCTTGCAGTCAATTACAAAGACTTATTTGCAATTGAATTTTTTTTTTAGCTGGTTGGTTTTTCACACGGACAGTTAAATATTGTTACATTTCCCAGGTGACCAATAACCCTATTTGCAGGTAAGTCTGTGACCTTGAAGCAGAATGCATTGCTCGGTAGAGTGTACTCCCTCGTTCAGATACTGTTCTTCAGATTCCCCTTGATCTAAAGGGTCGACAGTTCTCATCTCTTGTGAACCGAGGAGTGTTCCTTACCTCAGCCTGCATGTCCCCTGGATAACAAAGCACAGGCTGTCTGAACATATCATGTATATTGGTAAAGGTAATTGGGCTCATTAAGATAGAGGTGAGGTGCTGTCAGATGTATTGACGGTGAATAATTAGATGCCAGCAACGCACAATTATGTGAAACTGTGTAGAGTGGATTTACATCCATTTAAAGTACACTTACAGTAATACATTTTACCTCATGTGACTGCAAAGAATATTATATCAAATATGTGCATTTGTTTTTGTCAATGACACATATTTTAATGTGCAGTTTTAGTGCTCACTGAAGCACTGGAGAGCAGTGATCGACTGCTTAATGGACAATGTTTTCAAAGCTGTATATCATTCTAGTAGCAAATAGACTGGGGTCCTTGTTTGCTCTAGTGTCACTTAGTAACAACCTGCACTGACTATCTTCTGACACTGTACTTAGACTGGGATGGTTCAGCTAGGCTTCAGTTAAAAAATAGTTTGATGTAGTAGCTTGTGCACCATTCTTCAGCCATCAACCAGACAAGATCTTGTAATCCGAACATTACATTACATTTATGTAACTGCATAAAAACTGCATGTAAAATTATACATAATACAACTCTTCTCGGAAAGGACAACAGAACATATGACATGATTGTCCTTCAGCATGTCTTTCCCCCTGACACTTACACCACTCTTTATCCAGATAATGTCTTATGTCTAACTACTAAAAGCAGGTACAAGTTACTGAGACCATCAAAACAAAATAATAACTGTAACATGGTCGGTACCTTTATAAATATTAATTCCAATATGTTATCTTTCAGTTATCTATGTGGGGAATAACTAGAATGTTTATAAAACAGAACTCATTGGTAACAGAAACGTTTTACATTTTCCTAACCCTTCACAACTTTGGTGATACAATGCTGTATATGACCTTGTTTATGCCACATTTGTTACTGATCAATCAAATAGTTTTAGACCTATAATTAAAAAAAATAGTTGGTCTATAATGTATTTATATGCACTTACAGTAATAGCAATTAATGAATGTAAGTGCCCTGGCTGCCGTGATTAATATATTTACATACACTAAAAGAGACACTCATACTATTTGCATGTGGGTAGATCATTAGCATATGCTGCCTGGGCTTTTCAGAATTTATACTGCACTGATGTAATTGCTTTTTTACTGAGAAAACTGTTCTGTGAAACTGGCCTTCCTAACAAGCTCAGAAAATGAGAGTAAAGCTGTGTTTCCCAACTCTGGGACTTAAGTATTCATCTAGAGCTCGGGATTTTGTATCAGTTTCAACAGAGAGTAAATGTTTGCTTTAAATCTTAAGCCTGAATTGTTTTATAGTGCACGTACCAATATCAAGTCTTTGCGACTGTATCTTCTGTGATTGCTCTATGTGCACTATAACAAATAGACTAGAGACATGGGGTTCTACTGTAAAAATCTTAAAATTCTACAGCCCTCACAAATATAAAACTGTTGTTTTTTTTTTGTTTTGTTTTTGTTTTTGTTTTTTTCTGAAAGCTATTTTCACTGTATTGTTGTTGTATAAATTAATGTTAAGAAGTAGAACAAAAAGCACCTCTGTGAGAAAATCGAAACTTGAATAGAAATAGAGTGCAGGGCATTTAGGAACACCACTTTCTCAACAGCATAGCCCCCATGGAATTGGGACACACATTTTTCTCGCATGTACGAACATCGTACATAATATATATATATATATATATATATATATATATATATATATATATATATATATATATATATATATATATATATATATATTCAATTAAAAGCAAATACTTGTATGTATACTGCTTGTAAAACAATAGCAAGTTAACACTATGATACGCCTATAGCAGGGGCTGCATAATCTGTAAAATGCAGCCCACACCTATACCATCACAGGATGTTTAAAGTCAGATTGCTACAGAGAGCTAATGCTCAAACTTCATATATAACTGCCTATATAAGCAGTGCTTATGAAAATATTCTTGCTAAAAACATCCGCACAGTGCTGATAGATAGAAAGCAAAAAAAAAAAAATAATAATAATAATAATATGGCTAGGAATTTACAGTTCTAATCACTAAACATGTTATATACGGTACTGAGTTTGAAAAGAAGGCTTGTTATGCACTTCTGAACCTTAGCAAAGTGATTATTCGGTATTCCACTCCTCATTGTAGCTGTCACAACTCTCAATGCCCATGACACTGTACTAAAGAACTGAAATTCAATGAAATGCTTATCTGTCTGTGTTATGCTCCTTCTCTTCTCATAGCCTGGCCCACTGGCTTTCATTTTCTGAGCTTGTTGTGTGCTTATTCTCTGTCTGCTGCTCTACACAATTCAGAACAAGTGTCTTAATGCACCCACTTGTGAGTGTGCAGTTTTACATTTGAGATGTTCTATTAATTTTTTCAGCTGATATTCAAAAACGGATTTGGCTGTGTCAGGAAATTCAAGTATCTTTAAAGTATACTTTTCAATACATTTTTTACAGTTAATTCACTGTCATTTATTTTTAATATAAATAATAAACAAAAACATCTTCTTGTCAGGCTGAGGCAGGTTAAGCTATACGTTTAAATATTATAGGTCATGTTCATTAGGGTTACTAGAAGCATATGTACACTTTTGCCTGCTGTGCATTGGCATGTGTCAAGTAAAGCTAATATGGCATTGTCCAGTGGTATAAGCAAAACAGGTTACTGTATCTGACTGTTAATCCTAGCTGCATTGCAGTATAAGAAATAAACGTCAAAGTAAAATATCTCATTGTGTTAGTTTCCGTAGTAAGCACATAGGTATTCATCAGTGAGGGGAATTTACTTATTTATAGTTTTTCTATTTTTTTTTTATTACTATAACATGTCATCATTCTTTAGTGGTCACCATTATATTTTCTTACAGCCCCCTTTTTATAACAGAACACCTCTGTATAGTTTTGAGTAATGGATGGTTCTTACTTTTTTATAGTGGACTGAAATTTCCTTGGGAGCAGTGTTTGAAAGGGCTTCTTTTAGATTTCCCCAACTGGTTACAAGAAAATGCAATTAAATAGTATTCTGCTAAATAAATAGTATTCTGCTAATAAACCTTAACTAGAAAAAAAAAAGTGTACAAGTTTAAAGCTTTTCCTGTTTTAGAAAGGTGAATACAACAAACTTCAGAAACAGCGTTGCTTCAGAGATGCTGGAACATGTTTTATTTTTTTTAGATTTGAGCAAAACATAAAATTGTTAACTGCATCCTGGACTGGGTAAGTTTTAGAGTCGGTGGATGGTGTATGCTGTCAAGGCATGTGTTTCAGAAAATGTTTGTTGGCACTTATTTCTCTTAAAAACCACATTTAAGCCAATACAACAAAGGACTTAGAAAAGGCCTTTGGTTCAGCTTACACAAAGTTCGAATGGTAAAAAAACCCCATAAACACTGAGTTCAGCAAAGAGGCGGGCTATGGTTGGAAATTGAATTTTAAATGAATTACAGCACTCAGCCAATGGACCATATAGAAATGGAAAAAATGATTTAAAAAAATAAATGACTTTGCAAATTTCTTGTTTCTTTTACACACACACAGACACATTTTTGCATGTTCTGCGTCTTCAGTATCTTTGTTTAAACTGGTTCTCTCAGCAATTTTATTTTATTTGATCTTGCGTTAAATTGGCTCTGCAGCTTTTCCTTATTCATTCTTTACATTTCACAAGGCATATATACATTAGAGCATAGAAGAATTATTTAAATTGCAACGCTTTCGGTTCCAGGCAACACAAACACAAAATAATGCTGAACGCATATTTGCTGAAGGTTATTAAGTTTATCTCAACACATTAAGGATTATTGGGAGCTATTGGGTGAAGATGCATTTTGTGGAAACTCCTACCTCTAAGGCATTTAACAAATAACTGATATTGTATGTTCTTCTGGATTCAGACATGCTTTTTTCTCTTTTTTTGTTGTTTTCTCCTTGCATTGATCTTATAGTTGAATATGTTGGTTTTTTCCATGTTGTACAAGTTTTAATATATATATATATATATATATATATATATATATATATATATATATATATATATATATATAAACAAAATACCCATCCGCTTTTGATTGGATGTTACTTGTTGCAGTTGATGTGGACCAACCATTGGCAAAAGAAAGGCACACTTAACCCCAACTAAGCATGTCATTTTAATGCATGATTAATAAGAGAAAACAGATGACCCAATGTCATATTTTCCAGTTCAACTGAAGCATAACTTTGAGAATTGAAGATGCAGACAAGGTAGAGCGTTGAGTTGGTCTATGAACCCAAGTTGCCACAATTGTGACTGCAATAACAAACTCCTGCTGGTTTTATAAGTGAATGGACAGGATGCCTTGCATATTCCCTCAGGTCTGATGCCACACTTTAAATGAGGCCAAGAAGAACGTGTGAATGTTGTGCCTTTTCTTTGTATGTAAGTGTGGCGCGATAGCATCACAGCCCAGATGGTATTGGCATGGACAGAGATTCAGACACAGAAAGCTACAAGTTAAATGGGCTAATGTGCTCTTTAATTTAAAAAAAATAAACAAAAATAACACAGTACAAACACTAACAAAAACACTAATGCTTCTAATCCTTTCTAACACCTGTGAATGCCTGTTTTATACACATTTCCACATGTTTTTACAGGGATAAATTTACCCCCCACTCTGCCAACCTAATATTCCCAACACAACCACACACCCGTGCACTGGCAGGGCTTATATCCTGCCACACTGCCAAATTATGTAAAATAACCAAAATAATCAAATTCTGGGCAATTGCACATGTGTAAATGATGACCAATACCAAATATTTGAAAACAAACTAGAAGAATACAAGATAATAATAATAATAATAATAATAATAATAATAATAATAATAATAATAATAATAATAATAATAATAAACTTTATTTTGTATAGCGCCCTTAAAAGCAGTTCACAATTAATAGTACTGAAATAAATAAACAGATTATGCATAAAAGAAGGAGATAAAACAATCATAAAAATCATAAAAATGCCTTTCTAAAAAAGTAAGTCTTTAACTTTAAAAGCACTCAAAGAAGCTGAGTCCCTGATCTCTAGTGGAATAGACTTCCATAATTTGGGGGCATAGCAACAGAAGGCCCTGTCGCCCATAGAGATCAGGTGAGCAGGCGGGACACACAGCAGTCTGAGATCAGCAGAGCGGAGGTTGCGAGTGGGAGTGTAAAAAGATAAAAGATCTGGCAGATAAGTCACCAATAAAATTTTAAATTCAATTCCAAACCTGATAGGCAGCCATTGCAAGGCCTCAAAGACAGAGTGATGTGATCTCTTGAGCGGAACCGAGACAAAATTCTGACTGCAGAATTTTGAACAAATTGAATTTTAGTGAGGATGCTATTAGACACCCCAGCGAGCAGGGCGTTACAGCAGTCAGTCCTGGAGAAAACAAAAGCATGAACCAGTTTTTCAGCTGCAGGTAGAGAAAGCATGGGAATAGCTACAATAGTTCTCTTTTGGGAACATTATGAAGACTACAATGGAAAGCAGTACAGAAAGGCATCAATTGACATTACATAGGAGGTGTGAAATTGACACTTGGAAAAATCGAAGGAGGCTGAGTATTCTTTTAAAACTATCAGGTAATGCATCTCGTGTTCCCTTTTTGACAGAATTGCACCTGTATGCTATAATCATTTGTGATGTATGATTCTAAGCATTACTCTGCTTTATTTGCTCATGGCATTTAGCAGCTAATTAAGAAACTGACATTACAAGCTAAGTATTCAAAATCAATAATGGCACCCGTGACAGCCCAGTTTATCTCAACAGTGGGAACACTAGCCTTTATTGGATTTCTCCTTACTTTCCATTGTAGTGCTTATCAGAAACACAGTGCATCCCATACAGAGGCATATAGCTCTAGTGCATTTTAACTACACTATCTACTAATGTGACTTTTCATTGCGTTTGTATCCTGGTATTTCAAATCTTCCAAATGATACTCATTAGGAGTGTGTCACCCTTATCCAAGTCCACACTCTTTTATTGGCAGTGACAGTTCAGCGAATCCCCTACCACCCATCCATGAATGTGGTAAGTAGGTCCTCTACAAAGATTCTGTGCACTACTCCGGCAAGAATTAATTCAAATGTAGGTTCTTGTACCGTACTGTAAAATTATGTCTGCTGTGATGGCGCATTCATCTCTTAGCTAAACGGTCTTAGGTTTATTCTTCCTTTAGCAAAATCTGGAAGCATTTCATCTATGATGCAAAAAGACTCAAAGCACAGTGCCAGATGGTTCTAGAATGTGCAAAAACAGAATGATATTTCTGCTAGTTATTCCCTTTAATATATCGTTTTAATGGGGTTTGTACATATACACATGTAACAAATGTTTAAAAAGTTTATGGAAATAGTGTAGACTTCTGTGGTTTAAGTTTCCTACTGTTTAATATGCACCTTTAATCATGCATGACTGTTTAAAAGATAGTGGTTTCACTAGTACGAGATCAGTAAATCAGTAACAGTAAATTATTAATTATGTGGTAAATGTAAGAAACTACTGTAAATCAAGTTGGCAAAAGATTTGGTTAATAACATCGAATGTAATACTGCAAAATCGAAAGTGTTTTTTTCTCCTCCTCTTAATGCTTTTACTTGTACCTCGGAAATTGAGGGTATAATGGATGTATACATTAATTCACTACCAAATTATGCTTTTGAAATACAGCATGATTCCTCATAACATAACGTGACATGCTGTTAACCCTCTCTAAAACATGTATTAAAAGTTTCATAAACTGCACACTTTAATCAAAATGGGCTTTAGAATAATAGTCTTTAAATACTTATAACTAGGACTGAATATCGAGAGAATCTGGGTTACACGTTTCAATTTAGAATACAAGCCATAAAGAAAACTAAATATATGATAATTGTGCTGTGCCACTTAATATCCTCACGGATGCCTGTGGCAGCAGGGCAGGGTGAAAGTCCTGCCAATGCACAGGTGTGTGTATATGTGGGGAGTATTGGGTGGCAGGGAGGGAGTTAAATTCCTCCCTGCAAACACATGTGGGAATGTGGCTGGAGCCATCAATTGAATACATGTTTAAATCACTAATTAAGGCTCCAGCCACAGGTGTATAAATAGGGTGATCAATAGGGTGTTAGAATTGTGTTGGTGAAGGAACGAAGCAGTGGACGGGGTTCTCTGTTTGTTTTTTTGTATTTGTAAATTGTAAATAAATGTACATGTAAAACCTTAACTGCAGTGGTTTATAGTCTCTGAGTCTACTTGGCAACACACACCCTGTCACAATGCCACTTTCACATTTAACCCATGACAGAATTTTTAGGGCCATGCCACATAATTAGTGGAGGATAACAAACTCCCAGTACCAAACATTCAAATATGGACTGTCCAGCAGGTACATGAACCATTTAAGAGGGAGAAATGTATTCTATAACTACAAGTACTGTGTTATAACCATTTTAACCACAAATGTCTTTTTTGTTCTGACTGCAGCCACACAAAGCATGGTGCAGTGTGCTAAAATGATGCTTACTGTTTGACAAAACTTCACCCTATACAAACTATAGGTCATGCAAGGAATTGTCTCACAAGTATACTAGATGACATACATGGATTGTGGAAAACATTCAGTGCAAGGGGTGACAGAAAACTAGATTCATTCTCATGATAAGAGCAGACATGCATATCCAACTTTTACAGTTTCAGAAAGGGAAATCAATGTTTTTGTTGGTCATGCCTTCATATTTTGCCAGACACAGTGCAGATGTTGCTGTCTGTGTAAGGTAAAGGCTACAGAATACATGATATGACATGTAGTTAGGTTATTACTGGTGCTAATTTTCCTAAAAGCACCTTATTATCAGACATTGTGAAAAAAAAGTTATAGTTCTATAAATGAGCACCCTTTTATTGTTGTCAGTTTTTATATTTGTATGTATGATCATTAATATTTCGTTACTGCGTCTAATCTATATAACTGTGTTACACCTCCACAAGTCATCAACATACCTATAACAAACACAGTAATGAACGCAATTTGATCCAATACTAATTTTGTAATGCTTGGCAATTTCTAGCTAATATAGAGACTACGTCTTTATGGGAAGTTACACAGAGGAAATTAACAGACAACAATAAAAAGGTTGTTTCGATCTGTATAGTCAGATCAGTCACCTTAGGTATTTTTCCCCCAAAGAATGCAAAACACAGTAATACAGTTCAATATGGCTTTTATTGGCTACATCAATGAGTCATAACAACCCTACAGCCACCCTCACAAAATAAACAAAGAGAAAGGGGCAAAAGCAAAACATTAACACTCGTGAATAAATTAACAAATATAAATAAGAGAAACAAATTATGCAATTAAACAATGTACATCATAAATAAATCAATAAACCAATAATTAAACACATGTGCAATCAAACTGTGGAGGAGGCTGTCATAGACTTAAATTGCCAGACTGGAACTGGAGGGAGAATGGGAATTACAACAATTAAACAAACAAGGACTGTAATAGATCTAAACGCACCTCCAATAAGAGATTTTAAATACTGATAATAGCAAAAATACAAAGGAAATAAACAGTTATCATGACCGAGAAGGAGGCCCAGAGCAAATTCAGATTCACTACAACACAACGAGCGAACCCGACAAACAAAATTGTGTCTTCTTCTTCTTCTTTTCTTGCTCCCCCCTCCATTGCTTTCTGACAGGTTTATAAAGGCTGAAACACAGGAGCAAGCAATTAGCAAATTGATTACATCAGCTTAACCCACACACCATGTCTCTGACAATGAAAAAGGAAAACCTAGTGGGTGATGTATGCATGCAATGCCAGGCAAAAAGACACACCATTTTGCCAGCACTACGCTTTATCTACCTATACAGTTGGTTAGTCTTAATGGTTTTCTGTGTTTGTGCATATATAAATGTGTTTCTAGTTACCGTATAGAAATGTGATTGATTGCCTGTAAGTAGCCTCACAAGTCTCTGCTTCAGTGTGTTTTGATAGTCACCAATGCAAATTAATCCAGTTTAATCTAAACACTTGCTAACAACAATATAACACGTGTGAGCCTCCTTGTGCTATTTGTGTCAGACCCTGTCTATGTTCCATTAGCATGCACCACTAAGTTTAAAATGTTTGTGGTTACACATGTTTTCACTTGAAATGCTCAATACAAGCCAAGAGGCACACATACAAACTATTTTCCTATCCCCCGAATTGTCTGATGTTTTTCAGTCCCTTTGATAAATTAATTCAATATCATACTTTCTAAGTGAAGTGGAACAAATAGGGTAAAGGCCCTGGTTACCTAAGAGTATTGTATTGTATTATTATTTTTAATTTCTGACACCTACTTGCTGCTGTAAAAGTTGTCAAGAGGTGTGTGTTTTTTTTTTCCTTTTTTTTTCTTGTTCACTACACAGGACAGACACAAAGAAAGCTGGAGCACAGCACTGCTGATGATAATTATCCTGTTTCTTCTGAGGCTGACATTTTTATTATTCAAATCTCTTTATGCAGTGGCTGAGAGTATCTCATTTTAACATTTTCTTGTCATACAGGATTTGTCACTTAATCAATACTCTCTGTAATTTGTTGTTTTTGGTGAGTTTTGGGGGAGGGATTTTCTAAAAGTACAAAATACTACAGGAATGCATCTTCCTATAGTAAAACAGATGGCATCACTTAATCCAGGCTTACATTAATCACCCAGGAACGTAGCCTTCCAAGCAATGAGTGTATATATATATATATATATATATATATATATATATATATTATATATATATATATATATATATATATATATATATATATATATATAATAAATTACCCAATTCAGATAAAACATGTTATTAAGGAAAACAAACAATACAAACAAACAGAACAGGGCAGTCATTCAACATAGTTAGTTACTGTGGCATTGTTTCCCTTCCTTGACCTTTTCAGACAGTTCTGAATGGGCTGTTCATGAGATTTGCTAAACCTACTACTAATCCTTGACCAGCTGTTTTTTTTTTTTTTTTTTTTTTTTTTTTTTTTTTTTTGTGAGTTTTGTCTTAGTTCTTAATTAATCAATTTACCAATATTTTAAACTTGCCAATGGCTTTAAATGTCATTGGGGCTAAATCTGATTATTTGAAGGCTTTTTTTTTTTTTTTTTTTTTTCAAATGTTAGATAGTGGGCTGGATCCTTAAAATGCCAATTACTTAAATCAGTAAGAAATAATTTAAAACCACTAAAAGCCCCTACACGACAGGTCTGAGTTGTTTATTTCTGCTTTTGCAAATTTTCAGTTTGAAGTAAATCCCTTTGAGAATCTAGCCTAGTGTATTGAAACACCATTCAAACTCTTTAAAAATGCCTTACTTAATAGAACAAAGCAGGCTTTCAATAAAATGTGAGTGAATGTTTTGTAATTATGCCCAATATTTCTTTACTTGCAGAAGTACGTTTTGTTCTGTCATAGTGTTTGACCAATTGACATTTGCTGTTCCTTTTCTTGAGTCATATTCTTCCTAATTATCATTTTCCATTGTTTAAGTTAGGGTAAGTTCAAAGGTGTATGACTTTACAATATATACACTCTTGTGAGTGTGATGATTGATGGATATATATCATATATAGATCTTATTATATATATATATATCGTATATTTATATATATATATATATATATATATATATATATATAATATTTAATTAAATTATAGTCGTATATTTAACCATTTAATGGGGGTAACCGGGTCTGAAGCCCTGTCGGGGATCAAAATTTAACAATATCCCAGACACCATTTTTTAAAGTGTTTTAATAGCACTTCCATGCTGTTTTATTAAATACAGAAATAAAAAAACAAGTAAAAAAAGAACAAAACAAAAGCCTAACTCCACTTCGGAGTGCTAAAACTCTGATGCAGGTCCCTGACTAACATCCAGGACAGCTAAGCTGTTTACCTGCCAAACAAAACCAACCAAAACATACAGTACCTATTCCATACACTTGTGCATACTCTCAAGTGGGCTCTCCACACAGCAGCCTGAACAAACTGGCTGCAGTTTTTAAATACCCTGCACCTGGCTTTAATTTACCTGACCTCCAGGTGTAGGGGATAATTAACAATAAAACAATACAATTAAATTAATCTATATATTTAGCCTGTAGAAAGTCACGTATTGAAATTATGGATGTGAATGAAACTCATCATTTTATACACTATTATTTAAATTACTTTAAGCTTTGTCTTTAAGCTTTTTATCTGATTTAAGATGTACAGTGACACTGGCAAGTAGGTGATAATTATCCTGGCTGTTTTTCTTGCTATGTTCCCAGCCTGCACAATTTCCACTGTGGCACATTAATTTCTTTGGGAGCATTCTGCCTCTTACACTACATAGTAAAAGCAAAGAAAAGTGTAATAAAACATAGTGAAAGCATTGTAAAGAATAGCAAGGTATTGTAAAGCAGGGTATCTGTGGTAAATGCATAGTACCATGGCATAAGCATGGTAAAACTGCAAGAATACAGTGGTTAACTTTTATAAATAACAATACATTTAAACTTTTAAACTCCCAGCCTCAAGGCACTTCATTAACCAAAAAGCTTTAGCCATGCCTTCTCATTGAGAAGCCACAAAGCAGGTTTTTGAGTGCCATCATCTCATAGTATAAAGATATAGAGACTGCAGCAGGCACATATGCGCAATCAGCATGCAAAATATATTCTGTACAATTTGCAGCGGGAGATAAGATTTTTAAACATCTGGACCTGAAGTGGAGCTGGAGATTGATTCCACTTACTACTCCTTCATGCATCAAAGCTGACAGGTGTTCTGTGCAACCTCTGCAGGCTTCAAGTACATTGTTTATTTCTTTCCATCTTCCTTCCTTTGCTCATGCAAAAAGTTACTTCAAATGTTTAGTGTAACGTCTTCTACAACGACTCATTGAGTATGTCTGTAGTTACGATGCACAAGCACTCACGCATAGTATAAATACAGTAGGTGGCTTGTGAGCACAACAGATGTTTTGAGTTGTTCAATGAAAAAGTTACTAGAATATTTCTTTATGAAGCAATTAAAATCTGGTGGAGCTGCAGTATACCTTGAGATTTCATTAAAAATAAAAGCTATAGTGCGTCTGAACTTTGTTTGTTATGCTTTTGTTTTCTTACATTTTCAGAGCACAAACAAAGCAGGCAGGCAGTTATATCCACCTCCCTCACCCGATTGGCTGCTTCACCAGAACATTTTTGGGAGGTGAATGAATACATATCAGACATCTATTTAGAAAAGAAGGGTAGGTATTCGCGTCAATCCTAATGTGCCTTTACGGATTGATGGCTGGCCTCCGAGGCTCTTCAAAGAAAATTGGTTCAGTTTTCATGAGAACTTCTGCAGGCTCTCCAGCAATTAAAATATAAAAAAATACACCTCAGGGAAATACAAGGGTGACGGTGGATGCAAATGGCTGTGCATCTAATTTCACATTCTCTGCATGATGCCCAAAACAGCCCCCATGGTTGACAGTAGATATGTGTGCTGCACATTTCCATATTTGTTTTATTAGTGAAGTTTCACTAAGTGAGCTTGGCATGGAAAAAGGAAAGAACAGGAGGGGGAGAGCAGTGAACTTCAATTGGGAAACCTGCTTCCCCTGCTGTTTTATGATTCTTCTATTTGCTTTCTATGTGGAGCATTTTCATTCTAAATTGACTCTGCATTTTAAGCTCTCATTAAGGCATGGGAGGCCAATGCAGACAAACAGAAAATACCTTTATGTTTTCTTACAATGACATATAATCCTCCTTCACTTGCTAGTATTGACACCCTCTAGTAATAGCAGTAATATCAGTAGCATGCAATAAAGGTTGATTTTGTTTTAACAAAGTCATGCAGTTCAGTACCCAACTTAGCTTTTCTATATTGGTATACAATTACAGAAACAGTTATGCAAATGATTGAATATGTGTTTTTTTTTTTTTTTTTTTTTTCTTTCTTAAAAAATATCTTACTATTGTCTCTTAGAAGCCTCAGAATTTTCACACACGAATCAGGAAGCTGCACGTTCACTTTATAAATGTGAAAATCAGTTAAATATTTAATATGTTTAAAATAACAATAAAGTCAATATTGACCAGTTTATAATTGTGATAAGTCGCTAATTATCAGAGACTGCTACTACAGACAAGGTAGCTGACCTAGTTTGTACATTAACAGTCAACTACCAGACAGTAATACTGTGTAATCAGGGTTATATTGCTTAAATGGTGGAAGCCTATTTAATAATTTTATTACCTACTGTATTCCAACCATTAATAATGTCACTGTGTCAACTGTGAAAAGCAACATATATGTGGAAAAAAAAATCTAATGAAAAGCTTGGTCTAGAACAAAACCCACTTCTGCCAACACAACACAACAAAACAAAAAATAATCCTGTTAAAAATAAAAGACAAGTAGAGAGTAGTGATTACGGGCTAATTAGTGTATCTTCCCATCCTCAGGGTGCAGAGGATTAGAAAGATAATTCACATTAGTACTGTGTTCACTTCTACGTGTTTAATTAAAGTAAATCAAACATGATGTAGTACATCAGAACCAACTGACTTACAGAATTCAAACCCAGTATACACAGTCCACAGAATGAAAATCCACTGTTCTGTACATGTGCTATGATTTAGTAAAGAAGCACAGGATAAATCAATGAACCCTCATCTCTCATCTCGCTAGACATTCAGATTCGAACCCCAGCACAAGCTATCTTGTCAGTTCAGCTGAAAAAGACATATCCTGGGCTGACAGATAGTGATATCTTCAACACTTAACTAACATTTCTTCGTGAGGAGCTTGTCACAAAGTCATCCAATGGATCCTAGGAAAAGGTGGACAGATAAACAGAGACAAAATTCCTTTGTGACAATGTATTATAATACTGTATTGCTATAGACTGTTGCTATAGCCTGTTGTTATTATCAATAACTGCTTATATATCACATTTACAGATTTACAGACTAGTGTATGACTTTATTGTTTTTGGTTACTTTCCAAAATGCTTGGGCGATTTTTCTGTCACAATATGTATAGTAACTTTACAGTACATGCACACTTAACTTGTAACTTCATTCCTTTGCTGTCGTCCTCAATGACATCCTTATTCTCACGGGAACATTCTTCTTGGGGGGGGGGGGGGGGGGGGGGGGGGTTGTTCTGTCTAGACATTTTTATTTTTTTTACATTTCTCTATTTAACTGTAATATAGCTTTAAATCCCGTGAACAAGTCTCCATTCCTGTAATCTCGTTTTAAGTCTCTCAAGCGGAGTCTCCAATAGAGGCATTTGCTACCACTCAGTAGTTGGGGTGGGTTTAAAGTATTCTGATCGGAAGCTGCACTGATAAAGGTGGTTTATTTATTTATTTTTTCTTAAATGGGAAAGCGGTGAAGTCTACGTGAATTGAGTAACCTTCCAGTGTTTTTCCGGTGTTTATTGGCTATACACCGATTTCATTATTTTTATTTTTTTGTATTAGGGATGTTTAATCGGTTAAAACCAAAAATCAGAATCTCTAATTATAATGGATCCTTGAACTAAAGTGTTATCAACTTCATCTTTATAAAGTATTTGTCTTTTTACAGATGTAAGATGGCTGGAGCCTTGTATCTAAAGATTGAGATCAGGTCGAGGTAGCTGTTTTACCCTTTAGTGTGGAAACTCAGAGTACTCTAAAATTGTAAAATAAAATATTATAATATATATATATATATATATTAATATATATTATATAATTTATATATTATTATTATAATAAATATATTTATATATATATATATATCTATATATATATATATATATATATATATATATATATATATATATATATTATTTGTTTTAAACTCTTGTTAAGTAAAGGTAGCAGTTCTGTTTTATAAAACACTGATTATAAATCACAGAAATTCACATAGACATAAGAACAATGGTAATCTAATTGTTTTCTGAGGGACTTAACATTGTCAATGCACACCACTGGATCAAACACACCACATTCATTACAGCATGTTCAGTGAGCTGGCACTTGCTGTAAATGCCAGGCTGTGCCCCTATGCTGAAAATGGCAGGCTCAGTTCACTTGGCACAGATGGGACGAGTGAGCAGATGTTTGCTGTTGAATACGTTTCGGCAGGAATTTAATGAGGTGATTTGCATCTGTGCAAAACTGTTGTTGTTGGTTGTTTTGTGGGAAGGATTATTTTGGAAGAACTAAGTTATGTACAGCATTTGGCAATGGTGGTTTCTTAAGATAATACTTTAATCCTATTAACACTGTAACCTCCCCAGCACTGTATTAAAAAAAAAAAATAGCAAGGATTTATTTATTTATTTATTTATTTTTTAACATGTCTGTTTTTCTAAAAGCATATAACAATACTAACCGACCCTGTAGACTGTTTTTGGTCCATTTGACAAGGACCTGGCATACCAAAATATTGGCTGTAGTAAAATATCAATGACGATATACAATATGAATTTTCTAGGATGCAGCAGCCATTGCTGAACTCCTATTTATTCCTCCTCTACATGTCTATACTTTGTCACCATTGTTGCAATGTTTTTACTCCACACTAATGGTTAGGCAGCATGTTAAGTATCTCTTTCTACAAAGGGAATGACACACAGACCAGGCAATCAATATTCTTAAGATGAAGATCATTAAAATGAAAGAGAAAAAGGAAAAGTCAGAACAAGAAGACATTAGATACAATAAAATGTAAAATCAGGGACAATTACCTTTTTGATTAGGACTATTAATGCAGTGTTTGTACTGTATGTAACTGGACACGTATTTTGAGTGGTACGTCTTTATGTGCTTTTAAATAGCTTTCTATAGCTTTTCCACTCAAAAGAAATCTCTAGTGGTCCTATCAAACTGCTATATAATATTTTGTGCATTGCAATGTCCCCCATGTTCTGGGAGACTCTGCTTATTGTTTATTCATGTGATTTTAAATGAACTTTGAGTTCAATATTGCATTAAAGCAGTTCAGTCGTAATTCTTACTTGAAATGTCCATGGGACTGGATTTTACTGTCAGGAACAAATGGCAATAAGTAACTAAAAAAATAAAAACAGATGGATGACTCCTTACAATTGCATCAGGAAGAAACTATTGAATGGAACCTTTTTGAATGACCCTTGTATTGTATGAATCTAGAGGAATTACAGCCACAAAGCACACTGAAAGACAGTCAGAATACACTGTGTAGTGCACAGAAGGAGAATAAGATTGGCAAAACACCTCAGACACGTCTTCCCTCTAACAGAATCTCCCTCTATATATATCTCAAACTTTCTGTTCACATTCAAGGTGGATGCCATGCCCAAATGTCAAATGCTCATGGAGGTAATGACGGCCTTCTCCAATTGCAACAAATGCAGCCCTAACCAGGTTAAACAGGAATCAGATTAGCAATTTTGTGCTAAATTGAAATGTACTGATTGCTGAGAAAACAAAGTGTGACAGGCTAAGAACCCTATATCAGGGCAGATGGATAGAGTTCCTAATTTGGGAAGGCAGGGGGAACATTTATAATACAATAATCGTAACATATTGACACTATTGCATGCCTTTAACCTTGCAAAATCTCTTCTACTCGAATACTACAATTAAGAGTCTGGGTACAGTAAACCTTTCCTTGGAAAGGGTTTTTAATGGTCCCTGTGGTTTACCAAATCACCTTACTGCTAAGTATTTATATATAAATAAGGGGTATGTGATGCTTGAATATAAATTGATTTCCAAAGTGTTATAGAGAATTAGTCCTTTTTTATTATGTTAAAATGTATGGGGTATATAATAAACACGACAACCCACTGTAATTCGAAAGTACAGCTTAGATTTACTGATACCGACTTCTATCCACAAACATAAACAGTTATTTCCTAAGCAAATAGTTCTAAGCAGATTATATTATAGAGTTGTCAGAAGCAGTATAACTTTCTGCCCTCTATTATCTCTCATGTCACTTCAAATCACGTGACAGCTGTGCAGTGCAACAGCCAAACACACAGTGTGAACCTGTCCTTTTGTGCGCAATGTAGTGTCACAAAGTGTCAAGCGCTAAAAATAAACCAGTGCTGTTCCTTCCCACTTGAGCTCCTAATTTTGTTTGTTTTTATACATCCAGACTTATACAGGCACGGTATTGAAAATGTTATTCTAGGGTAAAGCACTGTACTGTTCTTTTACTCAGTAAATTGACTGATGGAAAGTATGAACACTTTTTGTAGAACACACAACTTTTTTCCTATATGAAACTTAAAAGAAGAAGCAAATGTGAATAATTGCTGAATCTAACACTAAAGACAATTGTGTGCAACTGCAGTAATCTGAGAAGTATTACCACACCTAGCAGAGAAGAACGATTCTCAATTTAGATAGTTCATATTATGAGCAAGGGGGAGGCACACAATTATAAACCCATCTAAAATAACAAGAGATGTTTCTTTTTTTTTTTTACATATTGAGTAGAAGTAACCAGCTTAAATTATCACAATGATTCTTTTTTAACGAGTTGAACTGTACTGCCAGTTCCTGTCGCTTTCCATTATTCCTTTCCATTATTCCATAATTTCTCCTTCAATTTGAGAACTTCCTTTTAGTCACACAGCATACAATGCAATCAGATAGCTGATAATAACAATTAGAGTCCTTTCAGTGTGCGTGTGGGCTGCCAGACTGTAGTGCCCCTTTAGTGACAAGTGTGTTTAAAGGGGACAAGTGCCATCACTAAATCAACCAAACAAATTAGAAGAGCACCAAGATGTTTGAAAAGTATTTTTTTCAGTTTTGTATTGGAGTATCATACTTCTTCCATTTCTCTTTCTTCCATTTTTCATTTTGTCTTTCACAATATGTGTATGTAGTTTATGTAGTATGTAGTTTACACTTTCTTCCCTTTTGGAAGGATGACACTGCTGCCTCGGCCCAGAAAAATCATGTGACGCTACCAGCAGTGCCGTACGAAAGGCAAAATAAAACACTGTATATATATATATAGATATAGATATAGGTATAAAACTACAAACAAAAGGTGCCACAAATACGGTGAGTGATACTCCCCTATACGCCTCGCTCCTATACTTGTAAGATTTAAAATCCTGAATTGAATCTCTGTTCCTACAGAAGATAACCGAACCCCCACCCATACAGATGGTCATTAGTGGCATTGGTTCTGTCTTCACAAAGCAGACCCCTGTTACACACATGGTTGCCAGCAGTTTCGTCTTCTTTCCTCTGAAGCTCCAATCCCAGTATAAACACCTGGCCATCGGAGGAGTTATCTTCTTAATCCCAAAGCTCCTGATCCAGGTTAATACACGCAGTGACCAGAGCAGTTTACGTTAAAGATTTCATTAAGTAGCACAGACTTTCTGAGTCCTGTGCCTTGCAGCAGTTCTGAGGTGAATTAACTAGACCGCTTTACAGCAGATGTCTGCCTGCTGGTTTGGGATTGGCTGCTGGCCAATCACCAGACTATTATTATACAATTTTGCCATTCATTTTTTTTTTTTTTTTTTTGCTACCATTTATAGTATAGTATGTCTGCTTGTCTTTTCGGGTCCATCTGTCTTTATATGTGTGTCTCACTAGTTGTATGGGGCTGTTTTACTTTTTCACTAGTTTTTTTTTGCTATAGTGTTACCAAATAATCATTATTATTTATTTCCAACATCTATTGAAGTAGAGCATTTTGGCAACAAAGCAAATGATGGTCAAGACAAAGGAATTGGATTCATGTTTGAGAAAATCGCTCGTAGCAACTACTACAAAGGAAATGGCTACAGAACAGTGTCAAAGAAATATGGAATACCAAAATCCATAATCAGTATATAATAGCAATGCAACCATTATTATGGGAGTTTGGTTGAAGAAGATAAATGTTTCCAAATAGCTTTTGTAAAAACACTGACATTTTAAGACACCATATGCTTCTTGTTAATAAATTATAAACCATTTAATTGACTTGTTATTTGTCAACGGGGTTCAATTTAACATAACATGTTTCCAGCTCATTGTCTTTAATTACCACCAAGGAAGTTTAGATCATATCCTTCCGTCCTCACCAGTACTTGATTATACTGTTTTGCTTTCATTATTTGCATGTGTTCTCTTAAAAAAAAAAACAGAGCTTTTATCAACAGGGATTTTATTCTTGCCTTTTTTTAAAGTGGCACTTTCACAGTATCATCTGCTGAATAAAATCCTATTGTTTTAATAATGATGAGGAAGCATTTTTTTTTAATAACGTTGCAATACGGTTTCCAGTTTGAAATTTGTGAAAGGGGTGGCTTTGTGGTGTGCCGCCTGTTTTAATAGTAAATAAACAGGCTGAAAAAAACAAAAGTAAACTCCAAAGTAAATTTCATGTTGGCCAGAACAAGCAAACCACCAAAACCTTTGAACACTCCGTGCCTCTTAATATATAGCTGTGCTGGTACTTGGTTGCTAATTAATCAGTCAATTGAGTCCCACAACAGTCTGCATGTGAATTAATTGTGTAACACCCATGTCCAAATGCAAATACATTTTAACTCACCCATGTTACATAACCCAAAACTATACAGAATAAACAAAATACACCCAGGGATGTGGGGTACCCCATCACAAACTTACAACACATTTCAGTTAATAAAGTGTAATGGTTAGAATATGGATCATATCAATGATCTGGTATTATGATTTTAAATTTATAGAAATCTTGATTATCAAATAATTATTGTTTTTGGGATGAATTATCCTGATAGAATATAGTACAATGGGTAGGTTTATAAATGATTTCAAGTCATGGATTTTAGATGATAAGTCATACTGTATATAGATCATGTTTTTACTTTAATAGCTTGGCATCTCAGCCCATTGAATTAAATGGAAAGACAAGGGCTGGACGTAAAATGCAAACCATATGGTTCAAAGAAAAATACATTTACTATTCAACTTAAGAACTTAATGTGTTTCTTATAATAGACTGATGAGCTGCTAGGAGGAGATAAATGACAATGCATCTGAGGCACTGTTGTTTAATACCTAAATATATGAAAACAGTTAAATGTTTAACTTCCTTCAGCAATTTATAAAACAAGTTCTGTAAAAATGTAAATGACAAAGTACATAATGGCAACAATTTTTTTTGTAAATAATAAGCACACTTTTAATTAAACAAGTTAGATTGCATCAGAGAATCCTAGTGGAAAACATGACATACTAATGCACTTGTGTCAGTTTAAAAAGTGATGCATCCCCAGTAAATACTGTATATACTGAATACTGGTATTTATTCACAAGATATATCTAATCATCACCACTGCACTGCATTGGCATGCTGTGCTACACTCAAATGTGTATTCCCATGAAAAGAATAAACAAGTACAGTGTTTACCTGAACACACTGCATGGAGACTGACCCAAGGGCTGGTGTCCTTTAAAGTCCCCTTATCACAGATGGAAGTTAAACAATGATTTCAACACAACAATATTACGCTGCCGTTATTAATAGGTGGCATAGTGTTCCATTCTCTGTGGCAGTGAAAAGGTTTAGGAACTTGCTGAAAGAATCCTGTTATATTCTTTTCATACTCTATTCCTTGTTGAATAACAGCATATTTTCTTTTTAAATGTAATTATTAATGTCATTTTAGTTTAAATTTAAAAAATGCAGTTTTAAATAAGAATCTAATGCACTTCATAAAACAGACAATTAGTGTCCTTGGTTTTCAAAACATACTGATTAACAAAGTGGACAAATTATCAATACAAAATATCATTCAGTCTTTGGACATTAGTGTAGGTTGTATATAATTTAACATGGTTGATTAAATTCAGATCAATACAGCAGAAATATTAACTACTTAATGGAGTTTATGATACTGTAGCATGAAAGCCTACAGGTTCATAAATATATGAGGTGACACTTTCTAATGTGGACTGTAAAGCTTTTTCATTAAAAAAAAAAAAAGAAATGACTGTAATATAGTTTTCCATGCACACTGCTTGGAAAGCGGAGGTAACCCAAAGTAAAATATGTCAATTAGTCTCAGAATGGTTATCCATTCAGTAGACTTAATGTAATACAGGCATATTGACCTTAATAGTAAATTTGTATACTTTACACTCGGCATGCAATGGAACTATGGGCTCTATTTATAATGGCTTATAGCTGTTGTAAGGAGTACTTGATCGGATTCGACCGTAGCCAACTGATTAAAGTCAAATGTGATTTCCAAGGGACAACTGGCGTCTGTCATCATGCCTTAATGATAGTCATCCACAAAGACATGTATAAAAAAAATTGAGATACATGTTAACAGATATCTCATTTACTTGGACAATCTGGTGCTTGCAAATAAATGTTACTCCAAGAGTATTTATGTTGGTTAAACACGAAAATACATGTATTTTAACATATTAAGAAAAATAATATTGTATCTGGTTGTTATATTTCCATAAAGGATCACATACTTGGTTATTTTCTCTGGTCTGGGGAGAGTAATATAGTAATACACATGGTTTATATCAACAATCAAGCTGGTTTTAAGTCAGTATGAAAGAAAAGCTATATTTATATAACTGTGGGTATAGCTACAATCATTAGAAACAAGGCAAAGGACATCTTAACTACAGGAAAACCAATGCTACATTAAAATAAGCTTGAATGACATCTGGTAGGAATAAAATATATGATTCAAAATGGGCTTCAGACATACACCTAGGGGGACAAACATTTTAACTGGAAGGCAACTGAGCTGAATATAAAGAAAACAAGGTCTGTTGGTGAGGCTGTCTCTAAGCAAAGCATCCAGTGACTGAAACAAAAATGCTCATTAAAATTAAACCACTCATTAAAACTAATTACCAACTTAAGAATCTAATCCATCCACCCACTTCATTCCTTGTCGCTGCAGACAGAGCGTACTCTCTTTGTCTTATGGCATATGGCTCATCTCAAATTAGTTCATGCAGAACAGAACCATTTAAAAGGAACAGGGTCAATAACATAGTGAAAATGTGAGTGTGTGCGTGTGTGTGTATGTGTGTGTGTGTGTGTGTGTGTGTGTGTGTGTACAAACTTGACCCAGGATGTATGCATGCATGCGTGTGTGTGTTTGTGTGTCTGTGTGTGTGTGCGTGCATGCGTGCATGTATGTGTGTGTGTTTGCGTGAATGTGCGTGCGTGTCTGTGTGTGTGTGTGTGTGTGTGTGTGTGTGTGTGTGTGTGTGTGTGTGTGTGTGTGTGTGTGTTTGCGTGCATGCTTGTGTGTGAGTACATGCACGTGTGCGGGCGTGGGTGTGTGTCTGCCAGCCCTTAGTGAAAATATGAGCTACATAGATATGTCCTTAAAAGTGCTGTCAGTAAACCAAATATACGTTTTGGAGATTTTTTTTTTTTTAATCAGTTTTTCATTTATGTTTTGTTTGTTTCAAGTAGAAGCAGTTAAGAGCTTGCCAATTTGACCGATAAAACAAAACCAATAGATACTAATTAAATAAACAGAAGCAGGTCTACAAAACTGCGAGGGTATGGTTTGTGTTTTTGGTTTAATAATAATGAAAGGAATCATACCTGAGCCTTACAGTGCTCCAACTAAATCTTAGTGCATCATCATTAACAGAACAAAAAAAGCAGAAGTTTGTCAAAAAGGTTAGCATGCAAAAAAAGCAAACCTGTTTCCTTTATGGGCTAGAGACAGAGTTGTTGTTACTATGGAAGGTTTATAAGATATGCAACTTACAGATGGAAATGGCAGATGCACCTTGTTTTAAGAATCTAACAGCTCAACCTAATGTATGTTGTTAGAAAGGAAATAGCACCAACCACTGATTGCATTGCAATTTAAAGGTGGCAGAAAAACTACATATAATATTAATACGAATAATAGAAAGGTAGAACATTTGCTTGACTGTTTTGAAGGGTGGAATTTGAAGATGCTTTTGTCACTCAAGATCCTCTACTGTCTAACATCCACAAAGGTCATATGGATGAGGTAATGTCTTACTAAATTAATGTTGCTTATTCTTTTATTTTTTTTAAGAGTGCTTGTGTTATTCTGCTAGTACACAAATTGACACTTTGTCTTCTAGGTATAAAACTATCTGCAGGCTGTTGTTGTTTGTTTTGGTATTGAGTTTCTCGTTTTGTTCATATACTGGTGATGTGAGCAATTTTTTCATCAACCTTATTATACATAGACAAACTTATTATACACATCTTATTATACACGCGCAATCTTATGAAGAATGGGTTTCACACCACCACATAATTTTATTGTACATGGGTCTTGCGCTATCATCATGTATACTGCTACTACTACAATATAAACTACTACTACTACTAATAATAATAATAATAATAATAATAATAATAATAATAATAATAATAATAATAATAATAATAACAGCAAAGGGTTTCACTTGCAATTGAATGCTAGTGACAGTTCTAAAAAGCACATCTTTAGTGGTTGGTCCATGCAGCTGACAGAGTAAGACATATTTTATCATGTTCTGAGATTCTTAAAGTGCCTGTACAGCAGCTGTGATCAATACTGGGCTGGCAATGGAACTGCGTGTGCTACTGATTGATTCAGAAGATCTAAATGTTCATACCAATTCTTGGACTCATTATTATGGGTGGGGATACTGATAACTGCATCACGCAAATTAATCAATTTCTGTAAAGTTGTTTGAACCAAGAACTATGTCTGAATGTTAGGCCAAACACACACACACACACACACACACACACACACACACACACACACACACACACACACACACACACACACACATATTTAAGTGTGTGCAGAATATAATACATTAATGAATATGAAGGTCAGAATACCTAATGTGTGCACTTATGTTGGGTAATCTACTTTCATTACGGAAAGAACCAAATAGGTTCACAGTTGTTGATCATTCAATGAAATGTAGTATTACTCCCTTTAAATTGGCAAATGGTGTCTTAGAATGGCAACTGTTCTAAGTACCAGCCATTGAAGGGCCACAAGTCCAAGGGCAGTCTGAGCTGTGGCAGTCTGAGTTGTGGCAGTCCAAGCAAGGACAGATAGAGCGAGGACCTTTTCCAAATCTCTCCCAGTGGCCACTAGAGGCCTCACTCCAACTCTTAACATTAGCTTTATTTTAGTTTAGTATAATAGACAGCTCGCCTATTTGTGCGCCAACAAAAAGCAGCAGCTAACCGAACAACCTCTCTACCAAAGAGCTGGGCATCTAGCTGTGGGAGTCCAGTGAGGAGAGACCAGCGAGGAGAAAATCCAAACCTAGCAGCGGTCTGGAAGATGCCAACCACATGACAGGTCTGTACCCTCCCCCCACCACTCCTGTTCCCACTACTTCTGTACCTATCTGTCTCACCTGTCCTACTATGACTGTCTCTCACATCCCTGTTATTCTGTCCTTTCACTCCCATCACTGCTCCTCTAACCCCTCTAAACTCATTCCTCTGCCCACCCTCCCTCCCACTGTCCCTACTCTTGCACTCTGTCTGGTGCCCTCTGGAACTATCACTCTTCTGTTAAAAAAGTTGATTTCATCTCTGCCTTTTCCTCAACCTCCCTCTCAATGTCCTTGCTCTCACTGAAACCTGGCTCTCCTGGGACTAGTCTTCTCCTCTCTCCCTCCTTACTTTTTTCTGTCCCCTCTGACCTCTCCTCACTTTCTGATAACACCTTTGAATTTCACGATGTCCAACTAACCTCTCCCTGTCAACTCCTGATAATTGTACTATACCTCCCTCTGGACCTCTCACTCACTTTCACTATGATGTCGACTATCTCCTCTCCTACCTCCTCTCTCTGTCTACCCCAACTGTCCTGTTAGGTGATTTCAATATCCATCTTTCCAACCCCACCCACTTTGACAGATTCCTTCCTATCCTTCACTCCTTCAACTTCTCTTTCTCTCCAACCCCTCCTACCCATAAAGCTGGCCGTAACTGGACCTCACCTACTTCAGGGCCTACTGCTCATTCACGCTCTCTGTCACCCCTCTGGACCTCCCTGATTACTATTTAATCTCTTTTTCTCTGTCTCTTTCCTCTCTCCCTAATCCACCTACCCCCCGTCACCTCCCGCCCTAACCTCCGCTCTCTCTCCCCCTCTGTCCTTACCTCCACCTCTCTCTCCCCTCCCTCCTATCGACTACTTCTCCCAACTCTCTGTAGACTCAACTATCTCACCTCCTCCCTCAACTCCCTCTGTCCCCTCACGTCCCGACCTGCCCACCAATCCCCTCCCCAACCCAACCCTAGCTCTCCTTTGTGTTTTGCACGGCAATAACCAAACTGCACTCTGCTGAAAAGAAATGGAAGAGAACCAACTGCCGCTCTAGACCTCTACTGCTCCCTCCTATCTTCCTTCTCCTCCAATAAACGTTCCTATTTCCAATCTATTATCCAATCCTCCACTAACAACCCTCAGAAACTATTCTCTACCTTCCCCTCCCTCCTTAACCCTCTCCCTCCTCCTCCCTCCTCTATCGCCTTTTATGACTTTGCCTCTTTCTTCTCCTCTAAAATCTCTGATATCCGTAAACTCTTTAACAGCTCTCCCTACCTCCACCCATTCCCACTCCAACCACAACACCCTCTGTCTCCCCTATTAACTCACCCTCCTTCTCCTCCTTCTCTCTCCTTAGACTTTGTCCTCTCCTCCCTCCTCAAGGGCCATAAACCCATCACATGCGCCATGGACCCCCTCCCTACTCACCTCTTTCAAGCTGCTGATCCTGCTCTACTCCCCTTCATCTCTTCCCTTCTCAACACCTCTCTGCTCTCTGGCCTCTTTCCCTCTGCCTTCCAATGAGCCTCTATCAGCGGTGTACAGCAAATTGTTTGAATAATATTCACTACTCCATTTTTTATCATTCCAATACAAAATCTGTAATAGAATAGTAAAAAAAAATTAAATAAAAAGGTTTCTGCAAGCTTCTGCTTTTGGTATATTTCAATATAAATGCAAAGCCTCTTATTCACCTCTAAATCAATTGCAGGATCCATCCATGGTAAACATATCAAGCACGGTTGAACACCCTCACAATGAACAATTAAGATGTAGATTTAAATCTATACTTTATGTTTATAATAGGCCTACTACATGTACCTGTCGATTTCACATATTTAAATCTTTCTCCATTGAGATGTACTTTGTGTTATTCATTATTTACATTTGTCAACTGGGATCCTCTTGAAAACAATTCGATTTTTCATATATAGTAAATACATTACATAAATTAAAAGATACCTACTAGTTATTCAGTGTAAAGTGGCACTGTTCATTGCAATTACAGTTTTTTAAAATCGCTCACTTAATGGGCAGACTACAGATGAAAATGTTTTTCAAGTAGAGCAGGTGATCTGATGAGCAAGTAAAGGACTGGTGCAAACTGGATACCTAGTAGATCCCAATTTAGTACCTTGACCACTGTTAAAGGATCGGATCCTTTTTCAACAATAATTTTAGAGTTTTTACCTGTGTCATTTCTACTTATTTATGTATATCATATATCATATAATATTTTCCAGTTAGTTAACTCTGGGTTGACCCGCAAGACAAGGTATCAAACGAAAATATTGTAAATTGTTCAAAGAAACCTTTTTTTCCTGCCTTTTTTGGAGTGGAGTGTGAAAAACACTTGATACATGTCAGTGATGCCACCATCAGTCATCATGCATTGACATGGAAGTCACCGTTTGTCTGTCTTGCACATTGTAGATCTATTCAACATTACAGCACATACATGGACTAGATTAGGTCACCCCTTCCATTAACCTGGACTTAGTGATTTAACCTTTAAGCTATACCCTAACCCTTTGTTACCAGTAACTGCACATTAATACTGAATACAAAGAGTCCAAACTGTTTACGGTTGTTGAAATGTTCAAGGAAGATGACCAGAATTCGTGTCAATTAACCCCAAGTAACACTTCTGTAACCTCTACGTTCACAAACACAGTCAAGCACAGACTATTGGGAGTATTGGGAAAGTGTAAAAAAAAAATGAATTGCAATTGTTGACAGAACTAGTGAAACACAAAATACAATACTTTACAATAATGGATTCTATCGGAATACCACAAGAACAACATCTGAATGTCTAATGCAATTACTCCAAAGTAATTTTGAATTCAGTCCTGTTAATTCATCACAATTTAAAAACATTTAGCTTCTCCTTTTCCCTTCATCTGCTCCTAACTAATTCACTGTTTTTTCTTCACAAATTCAAAGTCTCTTGCTTGCCCACTAGGGTCTTGTGAGAAGTGTTAATTCATGCATGAATGCATGCCACATACATGTGATCAACATAATTTGTTACAAAGGAACATGGAATGAATATGGGTAATTAAATCCACACAAATTAAGAGGGCTGAATTCAAATAATTCAGCACTCTGAGGAAGTGCATAAAATACTCAGGTGTTATTCCTGTGGTATCAGTTGGAATTCATTATGTCCCCACACACAATTTGACAAAGTGTGCATTATAGTTTGAAAATTACAGTAATGTTAACCATGTATTTAGCTGTGCCTGATGGTAACTATGTGAACATAAAGAGTTTTTTTTTTCTACAGTACCATTAGAATGAGTAGTTGAACTATTAACCTGATAATACCTCATTGTAGTTTGATGAGCTGATATGTTACGAAAACTCTGTCCTGGGCTCTGTATTAAATTTGCAGCGTAATTCTCTGTGAAGATAATTTGTAATTAATAATACTCTGACAGCCTTTGAATGAATTATAATCCATCAAATAAAGGTATGACATATATTGATTTATTACATACTAAATGCCAATTGAAGTTTGAAACACTTGTTATAAATACATTTTGTATATTACAGTACGTTTGTTTGTTTTACTGGTACAAACACATTGCTAAAATGTAGGACTATTGTCGCCTTTACTTAAGTAGTGTGGTACTGCATCGCTCTAAGGGTCTCTGGTTATTTTCTTTAAACATGTACAGCATTCATTTTGATTGATCTGTTGCCAAAAACAGTAGGAAGAAAGAAGGATAAGACATATAGATTCAAGAGCAATACTTCTTCAGGGAAAAGGTCATGAATCCATTTTAAACCTTGATGAAGAATACTGTCTCATTTAATGCATAGAATATAGAAAAACTTAACCCAATTTTTGTAGCCGGATTGATTACATTATATTGATTGATTACACTCTCTGCTTACTGTGTTGGATCCTTAAACTTCTTGAGTACTTGAGCATTAGCTAACCACTCACCTACTGATTTAGTGCTACTAGTAATTGTTATAAGGGTCTGTTAGGTAGAACATTTGTAGCGTGCGAAGGGGGAAAAATCATGGATTTCTGGTCCATATGAAGATTTTGACTATTACTTGAACAGGGTAGGTCAGGATTTGAACTTAACTGTTTGTCTTCAAAATGATCACTCTATCCTCCCTCAGCCAAGTACTTAGGCCTTCATAAAATAGCTTTGAGACTATATGTATCATTTAGTTTTGTAAAATATTGTAAAATAACATAATTTAATTTAAATGTTACTTATGATGTATAAATATGCAGAGATAACCCTGGGACAAAGGGGCATGGATTGATAATGCAAAATGTATGAATAGTGTATCTATACTGTTTTTTTGTTTTTTTTTAAATCATATGAAACAAGTTGCCTGAAGTATTACAGTCATAATGTTTGCTGAAAACAGAAATACAGTTCTTGGTAAATGGCTTATGTGGATATACAGTATATTGTGACTCATTCATATAAGATATATTTGTTACAATTATACCCTTAATTACTTGATTGAACCAATTACACCTTTATTCAGGTATCAGTCTGGTCGCTATGTAACTTATAACCTCTAACACATGGTGTGGAATGACCCTTGATGACAAGAGTTGTGCACTCTGAATAAAAAAATTAAAAAACTACAAAACAACAAAAAAAAAACAATAGCACAAATCTTGCAAGCTAAAGCAATTATTACACTGTAAATTGATGTTTTATTGGTTTTGTTCTCTTCAGGAAACTTGGCTCATCTCCATTGAGTGTTGTATTGAACTGGTTCTTGGGGGAATTAGCTAAAGTCCATGCTGGGTGAAATAAAGTTTGCAGGTCTTGAGGGAAAGAAGAAAATAACATAATACCAGATGTAGCCATATACCTGTAGGACATGCCCAAGGCTGTTGATTTAGTTCACCGGCCACATCTGTTCTCATATGTATACAGCAGTTTCTTATACCACAATGCAAAATATTATCAAATGTCTAATCTTGCTATACAGCAACTTCCATTATGAACACAGCTGTTTATTTAGACTGGTGGCTAACTAATTCAATAGTATGTTATATGAGGAAAAAATTATTTTATTGCGCTCTGGAAAAAAAAAAAGGGGGGGGGGGGGGGGGGGGGGGGGGTGGGGGGTAACATTTCCTTTCGCGTCATTATAAGTTCCCTGCTCCTCAATAGGATGAAAGTGAAAGCAAAAGGAAACTTCAACAGTAATTTATGCTCTTCTTCGACCAGTAATCCCATTTTGTCCCTTTTAGTTGTTTACCTCAGCTCTGGGTTTGCCAGCTGAATCAACAAAGGTAGACCCCTGTGGTGTGGGAATACGTGCAAAACAGAAGGCTAACAAAATGACACAGTATAGGAATTAGAGTTCCCATCTTGTTTCACAGCCCCATCCAGCTGTTCGCTGGTCCACAGGGTTGATTAGGCTGCAGAATGCATTACCTATCTCAGCAGCAGCCCTGACCTCGATTCGCAGATTTAGGATAGCCTTAGAAGAGACAGGTTCTTGGCACAGCCTCTTTCTTCCATCTTAATTACTGCTTTGTCACCAAGCCTGTTTGTGTGGCATCTGTATGTTCCTGAACTAACTGCCTGAATATCTGTGAGCTTTTATCATATTATTTTGTAATTATATGGTGCCTTTTATTAAGGTATTGGCTATATAAACTCATTATCAAACCGCTGATCCCTAGGTTGCATTAAGAATCACAATGGTGCCTTAAACAGCAACTCTTCAAAGATATCCTCACCCAACAAAACTATACCAGCTACGCAGGGCAGGTGTTCTAGGAATCTACAACACAGGTGCCCATAGGCATTCTGATATCTAAAGGGTTAAAAGATGTATAAATGTATACCAAGAAACCATGAAAAAGAGTTTAACATATATTGTAAATAAATCATGTAAGTACAAAGACATTTAACCTGGCTTTTATATAGTTACAGAATACCCTGCAGTGTTTACAATGAACAATTGTTTGGATAGTCTTATTTGCATATCAGATGGGGAATATATTTTGCAACTTTTACTCGGGATTGTTCACCAGGAATAAGAGTATTTGTATTATGGGCATTAAAATGTATCCAGATCATACTCCCCTAGTAATGCTGCTCAATATTCAATCAGAGGGAAAGCAAGGCTTTTCTTGTAAATAATGCTGGGTGTTCTGTAACCCTGTAAGGTCCATAAGTGGAAGGGAATGTAAAATATTATACACAGAGGGGCTGAGAGAACCGTCCATAATAATCCTTTTGATAAAAACAACTCATTTAACCCATAACTTGAGTCTCTGTGTTACATCTGAGGTGTTTTACAGGGCTCTTAACTGCATAGTGAGAAAGCTAAAAGGAAGACTCATTCAAGTGCTACCTTTTGTTGTTTTTATTTGAAATATATAAAATGGATTACCTATGTGGGTTGGTGTTATACAAAATAATAATCAGTAAAATTTTTATTGGCAAATTACCACTGCTGTCTTGTGGCCCTGGCTTATTAATTCACATATTTTAAATGTATCGAGGGATATTTTGGGAAACACTTTACTGTCCAAGTCTTTCATTTGTTTTGAGGCAGACTACAAGTAATGTACACTCTTAAGATATGTTCAAGGGAACATACACCATTTCAGGTATAATGTGCTCCCAAGTATTGGAGTAATGGAAATAAAGACTTGTTTGATAAGCTTGGGTAAAGTACTTTCATCCAGACCAGTGTTCTGACATGGATTGCCCATGTGTTTTATTTATTTATTTATTTATTTAATTTTTTTAGCACCATGAGTTCTGGCTCTGAAGACAGTCTACACTGCTCCTTTGTTATTTTACTGTTATCATTAACCAGAAAGTGTCCATGTACTATACATTCTATAAGGGCCTTCATTAATCCACTGCTTTCATTATTTAGCATTTTCTATTGTTTAATTTAGAAACTTAAATTATTGCCATTTAAACATAAGACAGAAGTTGTTATATTAAATTGTAGTTTGTGTGTGTGTGTGTGTGTGTGTGTGTAGACTAGATGGTGGGGGAGTGTGTGTGTGTGTGTGGGGGGGATTACTGTTAAAGATGTGTGTGCTGTTGAGTTATTTTCTTGTTTGAGGGGTGCCAAGAACTCTAGTTACTGATCCCTGGATTTAATGTGTCCTGGGTTAATTTTTCCCAAATGCTCGAAATAATGGATAAAAGGCACATACAGTTCTTTGTTGCCATGACGATGGCAAAGAAAATAATTACCTGGCAGTAGAAAGATAAGAAGACTTCTGGAAGAAAGCTTGTAAGGGATGATAAATATAGTTGGTACATGAAAATGCACTTGTATGTATAAATTAAAGAAAACTGGAAACCATTTACATAGGTGAGATAGAGCTCCCAGCCAAATGCATTAAATGCATTTAACCGAGCATCCCTTTATAAAAACATTGTCAGTCTTGAAGACAGTGTTAAAATACACCACAGCAGTTATAGCACAATACTACTACTACTACTGACATTAGGGCTGTACAACATTACCATATATATTCATCCACCAATAGTGAGCTAATTCTATGGCTTTTCATCAAGAAATTACCAGTCACCTGTAACAATATTTGGCTAGTTGACAAAAATGCTAATCACTTTTTCTGTTTTATTCCTAATTACACCTGTGTTCCTATTCATCCCACTTCACAGCAACACTAGGCCTACTATTACAAACATTAAACAGAACAGAAGAAACGGTCCTATTCCATACTTGTACTGGGACTGCCTTGATTAAACCTAATGGGTGTATTGTATTGTTCAACTACTGTGACATTAACCTTGTGCTATTTAACAGTGTAGCAGCAAATCAGCTTCAAGCTCTACTGGGCTTCCTTCATACGGTAGATGCCCACTGCATTAGCAGTGAATCAAATTTTAAATAAATCCACACAAGTGCCGTCATTTTCATTGTGACAAAGACACAATTGTAACCATGCTTGGCTACCACTGTGAAAATAAGGTGACAGTAACTGTGTAGTCAATACAAATATCAAAAGATCTGTTTACCACCTGGCAATAACAATAATCTCAGGACACTTCTTTAAAGTTCATTTTCACGTCTGCTTTTGTAAATTACCCAACATGTATAACTATCAAAATGAAGTTGCCTTTGTTTAATTCAAATGTGATACACTACACTGTCTATATTAACATATGATTTGTATTCATAATATATCAGTATGATGAATAGAAAGCTCCCAGTACCATGCAATTAATATTATCCTTTCTGTGGGATAAAATATAAACTAGGTAAACATATTTATCACGTCTTTGAGATAACAACTTTTTTTTCTCCATATAACTGTTTAATATTATATGCAATCTTCACACTTTGAAAATGCTTTGCAAAGTGGAAAATTAGGTAGAATTGACTAAGAATGTGTCTCACAGCTAATTAAATCTGAAGAAAGAAAAATAGCAGATACCATTCAATTGTTATTCATATATCATGGGATGGAGATTGTGTTGGGATTGCGATTTCTGCAGTTGTTTTAATTACTTGTTTAAGGTTGGCAATTAAAAAAAAAAGATGTGATGTGTTTATATTGTAGCATGCATGGGGGAAGACAACAGCAGGGCTGGTAGGTCACGTAATCACTCACAGAGACATAAGCCCAATATAACCTCCTTGCAAAGGAGCCAGCCCTTTTGTACAGCAGTATCCGAGCTATGCTTTAGTGCAAGAATTCCCGGGTTCATACCCACCCTCTGCTTGTGTGTGGATTGCCTTGCTCTGTGTGCTGCTCCTGCCTGTGTTGACCTATTTCCTACAATATGTTAGATTGTTAATTTACGGTCATAGGAATATACCTATAGGCATCTGTAAAGTTACACCCACATAATGGACATGGATTTCTCTATTAGAAAGAATCCTGCTATGTTTTCAAAACATCATTTGAGAACATTTGAGACACAGACTTCTTTTCTGAAGGGTTACGGTATGTATAAAAACGTTAGGACAAAATGTATAGGCCAGAGTGTAACCAGTACTCTAAGGAAGAATATCTTCAAGCCAGTGTCACTTCCACTGTCAATCACTGCCAGACATCTGCCAGGAATCAGTGTCTAGATCTCAAAGGTTTTCTACATCAATAGAAAATCTACATTTTGCAGTAGTTTATGGGGACAGGCTCTTGACCAAACACATATGCAGCTTGTTTAATTTCCTTTTAACTTGAAGACATAAGAATGAAGGCAGATTAAGACATTGCACCAGTCAGGAACGTGTTGGCTGTTCCTGATTGCACTGTACTGTGTTATCCACGTCACAAGGAAATGTAATTCACTGCAGGAGTGTGAGAATCACAAAGGAGAAAGTAAACTAAAGGCATTGCACAGAATTTATCAGTGTCTTTTTTTAATTTATTTTTATTTTGAGTTCTCCAAAGTGTTTAACATTATTGCAGATCCACAGTGAGGCTACCAGACCCATAATGCCGGAGGACAACACAGATTTGGCAGCTACACTACAGAACCACAGGTGCCCTATTGGACTACCATGGATTCCTCTGCCAACCTAGGCCCTAGGAACCCCTGGTCATGGTTGGCTGTGACATAGTCTGGATTTGAACCTCTGATCTCCAGACTAAAAGGTGCATCCTGCACTCCATGCGGAGTGCTTTTACTGGATGCGCCACTTGGGAGCCACCCCATTTAGAGAATATTTTTAAGATAAAATACTTTTGTAACCTTATACATGCCAGATAAAAAATGAGGCCAACTGTACCCGAAAAAATTAATTCAAGCTACATTCATATATATACAGAGATATATATTTACTCTGTGGTGTTGAACATGAATAAGTTTCTCCACATCTGGACTCTACCTATTAGTTCCTAACAGGCCGTATGGTAGGACTAATGGATTCCGTACCACACCTTGTTGATCCACAGAGCCAGCTCCTCTGTATTGCTGTAACCAGGCTCCATAGCTACCTAAGTCCTGCCCCCTTTGACCAATGGAACTCAATCCAAAACCCACCACACAGTTTGTTCTGCATGAGCTTGAGATGGAAAGTAACCTAATAATATCCCCACAGGTGTTAATTAAGCAAGGGACTCTCCCTCAGTCATGGATCCAATTTACAACCCTGGCTGCTTGTGGATACCTGTCATTAAAGACACTTAATTCATTTATTTTTTCTGATGGAAATGAACTAAAGACACTCACATGCATTGTTTAATTATCTGTGTCGTGGTATTTAGATCCATGTACTGCTTAGACTAATTGACCCCCCTCCCCCCCTTTCTCTTTTCTTCTCTTTATAACACAGACTTCTATTTTAATTTCTAGCAGTTGTTCCAGTGGAGTATTAAAGGAAAGCTGAGGGCTGGGGTGTATGGTTCTATCTCTGTATGAGGTGGGGGTGGGACATATTGTAAGTTTATTCTTTTGGAATATTTTCCAAATAGGAAACATTGCATACAATTAAATGTGTTAAAGTGGTGCACTGTTAGTGCTGGCAAATACATGAGCCTTTGATAGGCACAGCTTTTCTGTTCTACTGATGGTTCCAAGCATGTTTCCATGGAAACTAGGCTTGATCTGTTTAACTGGGAAATAATAAAACATGGTACCTTCAAATGTTACATTTGTTATTAAAGTGAATAACACAGCCACCATTTTATTATTTTACAGAGGTATAAAGCTCCCCACAGGGAAGGGCCTCAGTACCACAATAGGTGTGATAACTGCTACCATAGAGTTTAACTCTTTCTACAGAAATGCGTCAGCTACATTTTGAAAACTCCCAAAGAACCATCAGAACTAAGAAAAAAACAGGTATATTTTAAATAACTCATTAAATGTATTTATAAAAAAAAAAAAAGAAAACAAAAACACATTTAATACGAACAGGCCTTTTTTTTTTTTTTTTTTTTTAACAATACATTACAACAACATAACATTTTTTTTAGCAATACAACCCATTTTATATATTGCACAGCCCTAATGTAAATCAAGAAAATAATTTCTTATAGTTTGACTATAAGAAACTATTAAATTTAAATTCAATTAGAAAGTGGTGATTTGATTTTGTTAACTGTAAATAAAGTTTATTATTATTATTATTATTATTATTATTATTATTATTATTATTATTATTATTATTATTATTTGGCAGGCAATGGGGTAAATGCTGATTCCTGCAAAAACATGCAAGGAATGATATGGCTAGTGCCAAATTGGTTCATTGCTTGCCAATTTGGGACAGGCCACCTGTATAAAAGAGCATCTGAATGCCAGCTCCTTTATTTTGAAGATTTTATCAGTAGATTGGGTTAAACGGAGAGGCTGTTGAAACATTATCCCCATAGAATATCAAGTAAAGTTTTAGATTTAGTTTGAAAAAGTATATTGTTCTGTTTATTTAGAGTAACATTCCAGTGCGGGGCCTCCCTTTTTAGAGGGAGTAAAAAGGCCACATTCTATTTTAATAACTTTATGTTGCATTTGGTTTTGTAAAATTGTTTGTGTAAACCACTGAAGGTGCAACACCACACTAAGAAGCAGCTTGCTGGTGGCTCATGGTATTGCACATAGCACTAGACTTTTTTTTTTTTCTTTTTTATAATAAATAAAACCTGGATGCTCCTCTGTCTCTCTCAACGGATTCTCACACCCTTTTACAAACCTACTGTAGAAAGTTTTTTGTAAGAAACCCGGGAATCTGCACAGGGATCAGTGTTAGATCCTCTGCTCTTCCTAATCTATATTAATGACTTAGATTCTGGTATATGAAGCAAACTTGTTAAATTTGCAGGCAAAACAAAAATAGGAGGTGGCAAACACCTTTTCAGCAACAAAGGTTCATTCAAAATTATCTAGACAGCATTCAGAACTTGGAAGACAACTGGCAAATGAAAAGTATAAGGTACTGCACACAGGTAATACAAATTTGCATTATAAATACCATATGGGAGCTACTGAAATTGAAGAAGGAATCTATGAAAAAGATCTACAAGTTTATGTTGACTTGTTGTCTCCATCTAGACAATGTGAGGAAGCTATAAAAAAGGCCAACAAAATACTCGGATATATAGTGAAAAGTATTGAATTTCAATCAAGGGAAGTAATGTTACAACTTTACAATGCATTAGTAAGACCTCATCTAGAATATTGTGTTCAGTTCTGGTCACCTCGTTACAAAAAGGATATTGCTGCTCTAGAAAGAGCGCAAAGAACAGCGACCAGAATTATTCTTGGTTTTAAAGGCGTGTCATATGCAGACAAGCTAAAATAATTGAATCTATTCAGTCTTGAACAAAGAAGATTATGCGGTAATCTGACTCAAGAATTAAAAATTCTAAAGGTATTTACAATGTCGACCCAAGGGACTTTTTCAACCTGAAAAAAGAAGCAAGGACCAGGGGTCACAAATGGAGATTACATAAAAGGGCATTCAGAACAGAAAATAAGAGGCACTTTTTCACACAGAGAATTGTGGGAGTCTGGAACCAACTCCCAATAATGTTGTTGAAGCTGACACCCTGGGATCCTTCAAGAACTTGCTTCATGAGATTCTTGGATCAATAAGCTGCTAACAACCAAACGAGCAAGATGGGCCGAATGGCCTGCTCACATAACACTCTCAGCTCTATCCTCTATGTCTGCCCTTTGAGAGTAAATTAAGATTATACTTTACCAACAGACAGGAATGCAAAGAAAAAAAGCAGAATTAGGGGTGGATTATCCCTTCTCATGTCACAGTTACAAATTCCTTGGTGTCATTTGGCTTTTTCATGCTGTGTTTATCTAATTATCCATATTAAACCCTTTCAAAGGCTGAATTCAAGAGAGAAAAATCCCCTTAATCATAATAATAATAATAATAATAATAATAATAATAATATAATAATAATAATAATAATAATAATATGTGACTCAGAAAAATAATTAAAATCCCACAGAAGCCTGAGCCATTTAATTAAGTCTGAAAATAATACAACAATTATTTTATATCCGAACATTCTTTAATTACAGCTACATGCTTGAAGTGTCAGTTTAATTCCCCTTTACTTTTTAAATTCTTCTTTAAGTAGGTTAAGTAGTCTGTGTGGTTTAAAAAAAAAAAAAGGCTTGCAACCAGAAGGTCCCCGGTTCAAATCCCAGCTCACTCATTGACTCACTGTGTGGCTCTGAGCAAGCCACTTAACATCCTTGTGCGGGTCTTTTGGGTGAAACATTGTTGTAAGTGACTCTACAGCTGATGCATAATTCACACACCCTAGTCTCTGTGTCACCTTGGATAATAAGAGAAAGACGGTCTTTACCTTCTGAAGTGCCAGTCTTTTTTTTTTTTTTTAAATGCTTAGATAATAACCTAATAACTTATTTTGATAATAACCTAATAACCACATTTGGTTAATTTTAAGGGTGTTTTCTATGGGGCACAGAATAAAGGCATTTGAATGAAATTGATGTAAAGAGGTGTCACAGTACATATAAAAAATAAATAAATAAATTAAATGGAATTTGGCATTTGCTTTTAAGTATGTATATATTCATAGTGGTAGGAGGAATGAAATGGCCATAACGAACAAGGTAAACCACTGAACTTGTTAAAGAGGGCACCCCACTTCACACCTGTCAAATCCAGCATGCAGTTAAAAACTTTGGGATATGCAAAGATCCTCTGCTGCCCAATTGCATGGCGGAATGGAAAAATGTAACAATAATGACACTGCAAGGCAAGCCTTCTCACAATATGGAAAGGTTGCATCGTGATGGGGACATTAATGTTGATAAAAAAAATGTCATGACATGTTAATGTTGCAACAAAAGAGAATGCTGTACCTGCTGTCTCCACGCGTGTTATTCTTTTATTTCAACACTATACCTGTATATTGTTACCATGAAAGATTGCAAGGGAATTAGTTTATAATATTAATAACTATGAATGTGAATATTAAACTATTTAGGATTATCACTGACAGCGAGTGACAAATTTCTCTACTCAATAATAACAGTAGCACATTAGATAAACAGGTTGCTTAGAAACATTTATTAATGGTTAGTTACTGCTTAATTACAAGCTGAGGCCCTGTGTATATATATGAATGCTTTTCTTTTCAAGATGTATAGTAAAACTTTCTTTCTTTGTAAAATTCAACACAAATAAATTCAACACCTGTAAATAAATTATACACAACTATTTTATTTCTTTGAAAAATAAAACATAATTAGTTGCATGAACAAACTTACACACAAATTGAAGGACTAGCCCTGAAAACTGCAAAAAATCCCCACATTACCCAACATCAACGTTAAAAAAAAGTAAGTACATTTTAATAAAATGTACTCTTTCAGAAATATTGTTAGGAAAGTAAAAGTTCATTTTCAAAGTGTAATTCAGATATATTATATATCAATATATCATATCATATATATATATATAGATATATATATATATATATATATATATAATATAAGACAAACCTGTTTTTCAATTGAGAGATTCACAAAGGTCATAATAAATTAGAAAAAATCTGTAGGTATGGAGCCTTAATAGATTGATTAGATAATAGCAAGGCCAGCAAGGGGAGGAGGGTGGGTAAAATCCATTGTCCAAATTTTATATGTACAGCAAAGCCTGATTTGTTATGATTTATGCATGTATCATTGTTGTATCAGTTATTTTGGTTTACTAATGTAATTTAAGTAAAACCCAAGGACCCCTATTGTCCCACTACCAGCCTTAGCTTGTAGTTTACACGTTTTTTCATAAACTATATAACATACAAAAACCACAGTATTACTGAACATGTTTGAATTCTGGCTAGAGATTTAAGATCCATAACCTGTTGCACAGAACTTTGCATTTTGCAACTTTGTTTATATATCATGCTGCATATATCTGCTGAGTCAATGCCCCGGTTTGAACAATTGCTCGACTCCCCTCAACCCACTATTCCATATTGCACGACTTTTAACTGAAAGTAAAATGTTTACCAACAATTTCAAGTTTTTAACAACCATGCACAAATAATGCATGAGGGGAAAATAACTGTCTAGAAGTACCAGTAGTTGCTATGTGTATTAATGATTCAGACAATTGCTTGTATCATCAGTGATGAAGCTTAATCAGATGATACAGACTCCACAGTCTGATTGACTATGCTTTCCTGTTATGCTGCAATCCATATTTTGTATTTTTTTTTTTTTTTAGACACTGCAAGTGCTTAACATTTTAATGCTATGGTGCTACTTTGGATGCTACATTATTTTATTATTTTGTGTTGTGTGAAGCCATTTATTTTAGTGGACTGAAAAATGCACGAGTTTATATATTTTTTAAATGTAGCTATTTTTATTTGAGACAAAAAGTCACCTATATATATATATATTATATATATCGGGAATATATATCTATCATATTATTATATATATATTACTATATGTTATATATATATATAGAAATATGCACCAGCTGTGTGAATGCAAAAATCCCGCAGAATGTTTTTAGACTTCCCATGGCTTCAGCAAGAAGTCCTGCAGGTTTGGCTGATGTTTTCTGTATATGTATTTTTTGATTCTGGCATTTATATGTTTCATCAATCCTATCACTAGCCCTTATTTTAGGGGGTGTTTTATAATTGTAACAGTATACATTATAACAGTCAGGACATCCGTGCTTAATGAGAGTAGCTAAAACATTATACTAGAATGGCACAGAACACAGTATGATGCCACATTGATCCTCCCTGTCACAGAAAACCACCACAAGCATTGTAGGCATAATATATGGTAATGTAAGAAATCAGTTTCTGAGTTCCCTAGTGGATAACTGATAATAGTGAAGTGGGCAATTTTTGCACTATACAGGTGTACAGGTATACAAGACTGAGACCCTACACACGTAAGGCATGTTTAGTTTTTTGTTTGTTTTAGTTTTGTAAATAAAGTTTGCTTAAAAAGTATTAACTATGTAGGACAGAGCTGGAGTTAGAATCTCCTCTCTGAAAAATAAAACAAAAAACAAACAAAAAAAAAAAAACACTGGTTTCCAAACTTATCTTGTATTGTCAGAAAAAAATAGAACCATATAGCACAAGTCATTAAAAAGTGCTACATCTTATTATTGAATGAACACCTTATTTAAAAAAAGCACTTTAAGAAAAAGACCTCCTCCACCACATAGTTGACTGTTAATTATTTTGCTGAGCCCATGCAATAGCTTTTAGATAAAGGTTATGTCTACTTAGGTACCAATTGTGTACGTAGGTACAAATTCACACTGAGCAGGAACATAAAAGAAGGACCAATAGAACTGTTTGATACAATAAGGGTGAACATTAAAACATTCAAGGTATTTGCTTACCTGCAAGCATCCAAAGCCTTAATTAACAGAGCATGCCAGACACTATGAAAGAGTGGTAAACATACATACATACAAACATACATACAATCATACATATATATACAGGCATACATATATACATAAATTAGAAAGTACCTGGAAAATATTAACTAGGTAGTAGCTTGGAGACCCACAAATTCCAATTTCAGAGAAAAATAATTTAATTGTCTAGAATCTGTTTTAAAAAATCAATAGGGTCTATATACTGTAAATCTCACCGATTCCAGGGGAAAAAAATCCCAAAGTAAGTGGTAAAAGTCCTTTGAGTTTGTTCTATTTTCATTAATATATCATTTCTGTTGTTATCCTATACTGTTAGAATGTGTTACCCTGCTATTGTTCTGAAGCAAACAGGAGACCGTCTTTACAGTTTGTTACACAGAGACTCACACGATGGCAGACAAAGCAATAACAAAAGAAGAAAAAATGCTGTTCACAATCTGTGAGCAAACAGGCCTGGGGAAAATGTGTTAAGAGATTCAGTGCAGCATGAACATTTAAGAAACCCATGTTTAAAGCCAGCTTGAGCCAAGAGAACAAATACCAATAAGCGGTCAAAGGGTCTTCCAATGAAACATCATTTTTATAATGGAAACTTCTAACCTTTGAAGCCATTCTGAAATGTTTCTCAAGAGAGACATTCAGCAAATGTGATTTGTGTTGCTGCAAAACATGAAGCTTTCCAACTTCTGAATAGTCTTTGTCATTTTTTTCCCATGCTGACAACTTTAATCTTATACCCCTATCACTAAAATACAACTAAATACACTCAGATTGTGTTTATCTGACTGACCCTTATTGATAGCTTTGCCCTAGTAGAATGCTTTCATCTGAGATGCAATATGCGTTTGGATTTGGAGCTTTTGAGATTACCCAGAATAGAAAAATATTTACTTTACAAAGAACAGGGTATTATAAAATAATGCATTTGGTTCCATTAGTAACCTCTGTGATTTTTTTGTGACCATGGAAGCTCATGAAAAGTACTGGATTAGTAGTAATGGACAGAAAAGTGATCCCTATTTATCAGTAAAATGTGGTTCCCCTAAATCATCGTGACCATGAACTTTACAACAACAATTATGCTGTATAGCTGTGACAGAGAGAAAATGAACCTTGGTTATAAATCTCCCTCCCGACCTGTGAGGGCGCTGTGGAAAAGGAACAGAGTGCCCCGGACTGGAAGGTCTGACAATTCATTCCAGGCAAAGTTGGAAGTTGGCCATCTGGAAAGGGGGCGGAGCCACAGTACACTAATTCATCATCCCAGATGGGAAGCCATGTGATGATAACGGATTGGAGAAAGCAGTTGCACTCGTTAACCTAAGGGCGTGACTGACGATACTTAAGGGGACTTGGCCGAGCATTCTGTTCCTTTTTTATGGTAACAGATGTACCCAAAAGACTGTGAATTATACCGCAAGTGTTTATCTGTTTTGTCGTGTCAAGTTATTGCTCGTTTGTTATTGTTAGATGGCTCGACACGTACCAGGAGCTGTCACTAAAGGCCAGCATAAACCTGGACAACACTGGATTATTGTTCATCTAATAAATTGTATTTCACCAGCACGTTAGCACTCACTTTGGACTTGTGACTGTGTGGTTTCTTGTGTGTGTCTATACTGTGTTTATTATTGGGGACTGAACTCCATGGGTTATACTGTGTAGCACACATCATTAAGTACTACCATTCATTATTATTTACAGTTGTCAAGTGACTTTGGATAATAAATAAACCCCATTGCACCTGGATTATCGTTGCCTGTCTTTCACTGATCATCGCATCACTCCTGCACCTGCACACTGCAAACCACGTTGCCACAATAGCGCCTTATCATGTGCAGACCATCTCAAGATGCTTTACACAGTTAAAAAAAAAAAAAAAGTACAATATCTAATGATAATTATCCGTGAAAAAAGTTATTTTCTTCCTACTGACCTACTGGAAGTGGTTGTACCTAAGAAACAATGGGCGGACAGTAACAGAAGAATGATTCATACCAACAGGCTTCTAATTCGGACCCTCTTAGTCATATACCATTACTCCTTGTTTAAAACATCTGTGTATATTACATGCTATACCAGTTAAGAGGGTTGCTCAAATAACTTTTTACATCTATAAGTTGTTGTATTGAGAGGGATTTAATTATTAACTTTAATTATTTCATTCAGAGTCTACATTGCACTGGTTAGTTGAACACATGTTTCTTAATTGAGATCTCACAGGGTTTAGGTTATTTTCTAGTTGGATCAGGCTTTTTTATACAGTATTAGCAACTGCTTTGTGAGTGTGTGTATGTCTGCTTTATTAAAAATGTGGACCTATATGTACTGAACAGAATTACTGCATTCTCCTTACATTATTGACCTTTCGTATTCCATTTTGATACTATCCGGTCTACTGTTTATTAAATGGATATTTTACAAATATAATAAGACACAACTGAGACAGTGCATGGTTGTTTTTAATGCATTAAATGTCTTTTCCTGCAGTTAAACTTCAGGATGTCATTGTGATGTCTGTAGTATGCAGTATTTGACGGTTGTGATTGGTTGAGTGAATGCTGGTTCTCATTGCCCAGTACATATACCTTGCTAAGGTTCTCACCACTGAAAGGAGCTCTCTCATTGGCTCTTGACTATTTCATTTCCACTGTCACAGTTCCTTCTGGTAGGTTGAAAACTCCAGACTCCAGATACAATAAACAAACACAGAAATGTATCCAGATATTTCAGGTCCTTGTCCACATTTGTGTTTTCTAAATTATTTATTGACTCTATTTAAAAAATAAAAAAAATACATTAAATTGAGTGCTGCCACATTATGTCCCTATTTTTTTGGGGGGTAGCTTTGGGTCCTTTTCTCAAAGCATTTTACTCTTACATTATATTAATAAGACACACACAAAAAAAAAAAAAAATAATGAACAACAAACAAAACATAACGACCAGCTAGTTTGTACCAAAAGTTAAAGTGCTAGGGGCACATAAGCCAGCATTGTGCTCTGATAGCTATATTTACTGTGTCTTACCTTGCCTAAACATTAAAATTCACCAAACACTAACATTTACAATAAAAGAAAAGCACAGCAGGAGGATTTGCAAAAGGAAATAGGCAAGTGTTGTAAATCACAATAATACAGGTTTAAAAAACGAAATAAAAGCAATACATTGTTAATAAAAAATAAAATAAAAAATAAAATACTGGTTCAGAAACTAAGATTTAATGATCTTGCTTTTTACTGTAAGGCATAATAACTTAATAAGTTGCGCAGTGTTGATGAGCTGTGACTGTTTTGCAGGTAAAATATTTCTGAGCTGTATGAAAATGAAAGCATTTGTTGTCTAGGGAAATTGGCTGACATTGGGGATTAGAATTCAGCGCTGAAACCTATCACAAGAGACAGGGAGACAAATTGGAGTGGGAGCAGAGAGAACGAGAGAGAAATCCAGCATATTGCACACAACTGAAGTGATTCGCAAACAACCACTGAGTAAAAAGAGAAATTGTTTTTCATCATTACCCACATCATTACCAACTCTTATTGCCATTTCAGACACTGCAGCGGTGATTTTTACTGAAATGCTAAAACAATTCCAGGTCTCCAGCACTGCAGTAATAGTGAGGATGTAAAGCAGGAGAGTCAATCACAAACCCTCTCAGCATGGTTGAGCATAGCCCTGCAAACATCTTGCTTCATGTGTTTCTTTTGGTTAACCCTTTGATACTGGGATTGAAATTTCAGATAGACATCGCATATACAGGTCAAATTCAGATCCAATCACAAAGCCATGTCCAAACAAAGATAAAGCCCACAACTTAACCATTCTGAGGAACATAATGGTGAAAGTGAGATGGTGGGTAGATGAGCGCTCCAGGTAGGCTCTTACTGAAAGTATTTGATGTAGCGTAATCTAGTGCTTTGCATCACACTAATCAAAGAAGTTACATTAATCCGTTGGGCCTACACTACACGCCACTGTTACAGAAATATTTGCTAGATTACAGTTCCAGGTTCCTGGGCAGGCTCCAGAAATACTTATTAGGGGGGGCTTAGCATGGGAGGAGTGGAGCCAATGTGAAAATTTAGGGGACAGAAGCCCCATCATAGCACTGTTACTGCAGTTGATTTGTCCAGTCCAAGGCTGTGAAGCCTATTGGTAATAAGCTTACACAGACAGTCTGCAGTCAGATGTGTTAAAAGGACAGAATTTGTTCTTTGACATTTAGCTGTTCATCTGCAAAGTGTACACATATAGAAAACTGTTCTTTTTTTGTTCTATTTTTCTAGTCTCATCAGCCACAAGAACGTTCTATATGTCTTTGCTGGTATGTTTTGCATTTTCACTTGCTACTTTTGAAGCTAAACGAGAATCCAACTTTGCAAAAAGTTCAATCAGTTCTAAAAAATTACCTTTATTTAAAAAATCATGCACATCTTCATGCCCTCTCAGTGCTAAACCCTGGCTGACAAATATATTACAGCATCCAAGTTGCATCCTGTTTTCTACCAGACTGCTGGTGTGCAGTAGATAGCTTTGCTGCAACTGACCCATGTTTTTAACTACATTTAAAGTTCTCCCAAAGTGAAGCAGCACCTTTATGGACTCTATTTGCATGGGCTGTCAATTTAGATTTAGCATTTTTCAATTTTTTGAATCCACTAACTACAAAGCATGGTTCTACAGAATCACTTTTTGGAGCAGAATGATGGCAACAGAAACAAAATGCAGCAACCACTTTAATGCTGTACCCTACCCCTGGAAACTGACTATACCAGCTGCTACAGGAAGAGACTACCACTTTTCATTGCTGGAAATGTAGACAGAGTAGGTTGCTTTGGCCCAACCATCTTCATTCCTAGATTTTCTGGAGGACCACTACTGACTGAGCTACATCTATGACATTCTGCACTGAGGTGTCCTCTTCACCTACTCATTATTACTGTGTCCTGCCTCTTCTAAAGCCACAGCTATTTCCTTAGGAGTAACTTCATGCTATATATATATATATTTTTTTTTTAAGTGGGGTGGCTTCAGCACCCCCAAGTCTTATGGCAGAACCACCCTTGGCGCTGCTCCCTGGGAACTCCCAACCACGCTCGGTAGTGGCATAGCTTGGATTCAAACCTCCGATCTCCAAGAGCGCATCCTGCTCTCCAAAAGCACTTTTTTGAAAGTAAAATAAGGTGCTGCCACCATCTAGAGCAGGGGTGGGCAATTCCTGTGCTGGAGGACCGGTGTCCCTCCTGGCTTTTGTTCCAACTTTGCCCTAAATTACTTAATTAGAACAATTATTACCAAGTATTGGTCTAATTAAGTAATTTAGAGCACAATTGGAACAAAAGTCAAGGGGGGCCGAGGCTCTCCAGGACCAGAATTGCCCATCCCTGATCTAGAGGCTACGTTACATAATCCTGCTAATGTAAAAGTGAGATACCTATCTATAACCTTTACTTTGGTGATTATGAATGCAGCAGTACTTTGGAAGTTAACAGTGTTACCTAAGGCAATACATCTAATGAATCAATACTACAGTTGTGTCCTAACATACTGTATTGCGAACCCTGAAAAAATCTCAAAGGCACTGTTTTTTCAAATAACAAACATACACGTTGTCTATACATTATACTTTTAAGAAATACATATGTATAAATTGTGCAACATACAAATTTTAGCTGATAGGTATTGCAATACTACCTCAAGGTCATACTAATTCTTTAAGCATGTGTGTTTTGGTTGGTAATGCAAAACATTCTAAAGTGTTGTTGTCTTAGTTGCTGTAGTTAGAATGGTATCGAGCTCTTGCTTTCAGAAAGACAGGGAACAATCCTCTCAGTATGACTAAGCATGAAGTTCTTAATTCTCTGTGCCACCCCTTGAGGTGGGAATAGGGGCATCAAGTTGGTTACTTCTATTTCTTAAAACCACATCTGCATGAGAACAGTAATGGCAGGGTTACATTTCGAATTGAATTCATCTAGCTGGATTGAATAAGAGCAAGCAGACACAAAGTCTGTCCTCAAGACTTAATTATGGGAAATGTGTTGGTTAACAAATATGCATCTGAAACCTTTTAACCATTCGGAATTAAGAATATGACTTATGCATCCCAACAACAACATTTTCAATCTGATTTGCTGGCGGATGGTACTGACTCATTTACTAATTTAGAAATCTTCTCTATGTATTTCTAGAGCAAGAACACTGTTTAGACAGTTCCAGGCATGACAAAACCATACACAGGAAGGATCACCCTCTTAGGGCTGAGGAAGGTGTAATTCATGTAGATTAGTATAAAATAGTATTTTCCTAGTGTGTGCAGCTAAGGAGCTCCATATACTAAAAGCAGTTGGGCTTTTACAGAGATTTATGGCAATATTTAGAATTACTGGTCATGCAGTATAGGTACGACCATATGGAGAGAAGTTTACAATAACACAAGCTGATCTTCCCATTATATGTTCATTTTTTAATATTAAGATTCATGTTTATAAATCTGACAGAATATGTACAAAAAAAAAAGGATAAAAACATTTCTAAAATTATGTGGTTGGTTTGACCACCTTTTTATATTTGTTGTTGTTTTGGTTTCATGATAAACTACATATGACCATTTGTCAGCAGCATGGAGTGCAAATGCACCCCAGGGTGTTTATAATCAACAGATCTCATAACGAGACTGCAGGATATTCTAACATATGATTAAACTTTAATTGCTTACCTTTATTTTGATACCAAGAAAGTCATTTGCCAGACTCTGGAAACGAGGTTGACCTTCTTCAAAGTATACATGGTAAAATGTTGGGGTGTGTTTGCACCCCTTTCTGGCTTCCGAGGGTTACAAAAAAATATACATTTTTTCACATACCACAATCACAGGTCCTGCTTGCTGACAGAATAGATTGTTGAGAGCTGAGGGAGATGTATAAACAGTGTATTGCTTCTAAAATGATTGCTGTATCCCCACATTGTTTAGCCAATAGACATTTTCATGAACCTGTGCATCTACTGCATGCATGTTTATACTGTAGTTTATATTTCTGTTTGTGACATTTTAAAGGCATTTGCTGTTGGTATCACTCTTTTTCTTTTCAATAAATAAATATATTCATAGAAATGCTTAGCACTTCAAAACAAGATGTATTCAATGCAGAACACTTAAAAAAGGTACCCCTTTCTGACTTCTGTGTGATCTAAGGCTCAGGGGCTACGGCCTTTTAAATACTGAATGTGAAGACAATAGGAAAAAGAAAATTTATACTTGTCATTTGACATTTATACTTTTACTGTATGAAGGAAATTTTACTGTATTCAAAGAGGGATAAGCTAGTCCAGCTCAACTCTTTGTGTATTTGTACACTCCCTCTTCCTTATGTTTGGGTAATGGAGTGTCTTAAGTGTGCAACATGTGGTTATTATTGTATATAATGGGTTTCCTGTGTGGCAACAGGCCAGCTCTCTGCAGAAGGACATGGGAACTAAAAGGAATGAGTATGAGAATCATAGATCCCTAAACTATGAATGATGTACAGAAACATGTGCAAAATCAGTTAGATAAATGCTAGCATGTGAACAATATATGGCACTGGCAAGATTTGTATAGTCCCACTACATACAAACTACATACAGGTATACTGTAATATGGTTTCCAGTAGATATACTGGTATATTTAGGCATAACTGTTTGAAAATAGGGCTATTCCTTTTGGGATTGTTTCTGTTTTTACAAGAGAGGACAAACATAACTCAAGCTTTTATCATTCCACTCTGAATAGAGAAACATTCATAACTTGGTCTGAATTAAGCGAGAATCCAAGCAACGAGTAACGCAAGTGAAATAAAACGTGGCATTATCTGTTTATTTCTTTGTGTTTTTTTTCTTTTCTTTTTAATTTTTTTTTTTTTTTTTTATGCTACTAATATACCAATGTATGCTAGTTTAGTATACAGAACAGAGGTGCACTATAGGGTAAAGCCATGCATTTGCATTTTAAAAGCTGACTGTGCAGCATTTGAATTATAAAGACAGTATTTATATTTGCACAGTGCCCCCATGCATCCTTCTGGAGTGCTGGAACTTAGAGTAAGCCATGGGTATTCCCAGGAAGAATTTCTACTATTGTCATTCTGGCCTGGTATGCTACCTTATTTGATTCTGGTGCATTGATGCTAAAGATCATAATGTATGTCCATTTGCAAACACTTCAGATAAATATATGAGAGATTTAATAATCTTGTTTTCCCCCTCCTTTATGAGTCAGTGAGAAAATATGTCGAATTAGATTTTTCCCAGGATATAACTTCCATATTTGTCCATCCCTAGGGAATGCACTTATGTTTTCCTATTCAAATACAAACTAGGCCTAACATCATTTGACCCTTGCCCTGAAATAGCTTTTCTTGTCCGAGCAGTGTGAGTTCTAACTGTGATGACATCTGGGAAATCTCAAGCCTGTTACATTTTTCCCACAATAGCTTTCTCAAAGAAACCTGATATTCCCATTGGCCAAGCGCATTTGAGTTTTGGAATTTCTCTTCATAGATTTTTTTCTTTTCCATGTAAATAAAAAGACCACTCCCTGGGGTGCATTATGTACAGGCCTACAGATGTTTCAGTTTGTATCATTTTGAAATGGAAGTCTTTTGAGCTTGATTCTGAGCCAGGAGGAACTCAGGTTATGCATCTAAAATGAATACTTTAGGGTACATCAGCCGTCAATTTTGGAAGTTGATACTTTACCAGTAAATTACACTTACAGGTTTTCTAGAAATAATTGGTTAGTCTGTAAAAGCACTGCTCTGGCACATTATTATTATTATTATTTATTATTATTATTATTATTATTATTATTATTATTATTATTATTATTATGATGCCCTTGTAATAAAATGGGTCAACGTTAATGCCATCTTGAACCATCGATAAAATGATATCAAAAATAAATAACAGGGATTTATAAAATTAAGTGCAAATGCTCCATTATTTTAAAAGATTAAGCATAAAAAAAAGTTAAATGGGTTTCTGCCCAGCTCTGCAAAATATTGGGTTTACTGATACATTTTTATTGAAATCTGAGATTATACAACACACTTATAAACTAATACAACAGTAAAAGCAATCTGAGAAGAAGAATCTAGCCCTGTAGCTAAAAGGCGAATTAAGACAAAAATGCTATCCACCAATTATTAAGACATACATGAAGTGTATAAAATAAAGAGGTATGCATATAATCCAGAGACATAAAAATAATAAATGAAGTTCAAAGGTATGCTGTACAAGCATCACTCTTTGTTACAAGCCTTTACAGTCTCATGCATGTATGGAACAATGACCTTTGAGTTATATCACTGCAATGGCCAATGCTCAGTACTTAAAAGCAATTTGCAGGATGTAATTGAAGTCAAGGCAGTAGATCATGGAGGCTCGTACATTTCCTGCTACACTTTCTTCTAAACCTTTTAACTCCATGCTATTTGTGTATTGAAACATACATTATATACAGACAAGCCATACTTACTGCTAGGGGGAGTGCAGGGAACCCATTACTCGTACTCATACTTAGAAATCAATACTCTCATTTTACTTGCATGACATCATCGGTAGTGGGAGGGACTAAAAACAGAAGTGATGTTAAAATGCATCTCTGGCCCTGATTTACATGCAGAAAGTTACCAGACAGTGGTTTAATATTTGATTGTTTGAGAGTCCTAATGTGTCATTTTTATTGTTTTTGGGAAAAGCTTGTTATTTTTATTATCAAATGATGAAAACAACTTGATAGTAATTTCAGGAAGACCGTGCTTCCTGTCTGGTTCCACAAATAGTTCAAATAAGTACCTGGATTCAAAGGGGTATTGTAGCTGACCACAAGGAGTTGAAGATGCTTCTATGAACAGATCACTACCCTATTGGAGCCAGAAGCTGATTCAATACATTTTATTTTCTGTTCTAATAGCGAGTAGCAAGAATAAAGGATAATTATGCCCACATTGTCACTCATCTTAGGCCTCACTAAATGCAAAGCAATAAAGACAGCAGAGGAGACATTGGGATTAAGCATTGAATTTTCCATAAAGGACACATTCTACTGTTTAGCAATTAGTGCAATGACAAAGGCAACATTTCTGAGAGGTTTAAAACCAATTGCAGCCTTTTTATTCCTTTCTCAACACATGGGCAATTATCTATTTAAACCAAAAAAAAAAAAAAAAGCATACCTAAAAAACATAGGGCCCCCGAAATCTTTAGTTATCATTTGTAATTTAACCCTTTTTAGGTCACTCCCATTCTTCTATGTCGATCATTGATTGTGAGTATATAATGAACCTCCCTTGGATTTGTGCTAGTTTAGCCACTGGTACCCACTTGAAAGCATCACATTATTTACCTGCTAAACTTATTTTTTGTGTAAATGCAAAATAACTAGAGAGTGAGAGAGAGAGAGAGAGAGAGAGAGAGAGAGAGAGAGAGAGAGAGAGAGAGAGAGAGAGAGAGAGAGAGAGAGAGAGAGAGACTCATTTTGGATTTTTTTAAAGCATCCTCAGCAAGGAACAGAGGCTATAAAATATAATTTAGGGACACACACTGGCACCAGGTTATATAGCTGAGAGATGACATATTGAGACCTTTTAAACCAGAGCTCCAGTTTAATGAGGTTTCATGTGGCACAGGCTGTAAATGGGAGACCCCAGTGAGATTCTGAGTTCTAGAAAACTTCAGGCTGGAATTCATGCTGATCTGACAGCTGGAAGAAGATGCATATGATGCATGCTTAAGTAGTCTCCCATATATGAGTCTGTGTTTGTGGTCTGGATCAAAGTACATCTGGTCTGAACCAGATATCCAGGAGACCAAAGGTTCTTAATATTTAGCTGACCCTGTAGATTAACTGTATTAATCATCCTAGGTGCCTAGATAATTAGAGCTGGAATCCGTAAAGGACAATCCAAACATCACCTTTTTTTTCTTTATCTAAGCTTGTCATTGACCAGGGGTATTATCTTGTGTCGTTGACAGTTGTAGAACTTGATATTAGCATAAGCCATGGTTGCAAGATGATACAATGTATATCAAGTGCTACCTCCATTCTTTTTTTCAGATAATAAATTTCAATATAAAGGTGCAGATCTGATTTAATAGCAAAGGACAGAAAGTAGATTTTAATTAAGCAGCCACTGGGGTCATTCAATCCAATGTATCAGCCATGAAGCAGACAGGATTCTTTCGAATGCATTTTACACAATTAATTTTGAATATCTTTTTGTTGGCCTATGTGAAAAGCATACTGACACAATGGGTACAGCACTTCTATAAAGGAATTGTTAATTTTGCATTTCATTTCAGTTTGAGGTTGATTGCTTCCTTGCTGTCCTGAGGACTCTTCCTTATTCTTTCTTTGTTGTTATTTTGCATTTAAGATAAGCTCCAGTTTCTTTGGTTGATGTTGAAGATGTTGGTTTTACATTTGGTCTTGTTTGCTGTTATATCATTATACTAAGCTTACAATGACACATATTAAAATGACACACAGTAGGTTGGTTACGTAGCTGCTTAATTAGCCCTTTATAGTGATAATCATGTGAATCCTTCCATTTAGCATTGATTTCAGGTATTGGGCATTCCGTATTTGTCCTTGCCCTGTCCCAAGGCAGCATTCAGTCAGACATGGTAAATACAGTATACAATTAGTAACTTATCAAGTGTTATTAAAACACTTTTGCTAATGAGGAAATGTGTTTTCCTTTATCTTGGGATGTGATTTAATATTCCACCCTTGTCTAAAAGGTTATATCGGAGCAGGGTCTATACAAATCCACTATGGTGCAAGCAGTATGTATGAAATAAGGAGACAGTCCTATGATTATGTTAAGTAGTTGTTCAGTGTGTTTGGTGATTAAATTAAATGATATAAGGTTCTGTACATTTGGGGTAGTTTCATGTGGGGTGTCAAAAGAACCCCCCAATGGATTTTTTTAAAGATCCATTTTAAAGATCAATGCAAAAAAAGGTTGATAGTTTGCTGACATGATTTGTCTTTCTTTTTTTTCTTTTATAAAACATGTACATTAGTGTATTTATTGTTTCTATCTGAAGCCATGGTATGATAAAGTACCACATTTTTATTTTTCTTTGCATGTTATGAAGTTCATGCTGTGAAACGCTTATGACTAATTTACAAAATGCTACTTCTTCCTTCTGTTTCTGATAAATGTAGTCATTAGCTGGGTATGTTGTGATCCTAGCTCCTGGCAAAATTCAGCAGTTTACAAACCAGCGTGTTATCACTGCAGTGCGAGGATATGGAATATTTCAGATTTATACTGGAGATGTATCATTTGCTTGATGTGTTTGGAGGTTGGCAAGTTTGGATTGAGAGAAATAACACATTACAGGACACCCCCATGACCACCACACACGCACACACACACACACACACACACACACACACACACACACGCACACACACATGCACACACACACACACATTTTAAACATGGATCACTAACACACCCAGTTCTATAATTAGTCAGTGCACAGTTCAGGTCCAAGTGCATATTCACAAATGAGAGTACTGGAAGAATATGTTGCTTTTATACATCTTTATATAATCTTAAGGGCTGTGGTGTTCAGACAGTTGGATCAGCTGATTCTGGTTTCATGCTCTCTAAAAAGAAAAAATCACATTTTTTTTAAGAGAAAGAAAAAAAAAATATTTGTCAGGAATATCTTGAGGCTTTTTTCCTGCTGTCCTATTGATTTTTGTTTTCTCTCTGCAAATAAACACATGCCAATGGTAAACAAGTATTACTGGGCAGGCAGTCACTGGATCAAAGGGCACATTTTTTACACATGGTATATAATATGAATTAAAAAAATAAATAAATGTCACTTAACCTAATAATTAAGTACTTTATTTGTATAACTCCATTGTAATTTACAAAGGATATAACGGTAAAAAAAAAAAAAAAAAAAAAAAAAAAAACTTATTATAATTTATATTATAAACAGTATGCCCTTTAACTGAAATTTTGATTGGTATATATAAAATGGTTTAGTGCTTTGATTAAAAGTCTGGACATCCTCAGGCACATCACCGTTTACACCATGCTCTGGCCCACAGGGAAGAGTGTGCCCCAGATGTTCCCTTTGCTGCTGAATCTGATGTTTTTGTAGGTCTCCTGTTCATCATATTCAAACTAGCTAACTTCACTCATAACATTTATCATATTTTATGTTTTACATTTCATGTCTGGTTTATATATGTGACAAGAAACATGAACCCTAAACTCAGACAACCTAGCGCTGTATGAGTCTGACTTTGTAATTACCAGATATTGTATTTCTTCTATTGCATATAAGTTTCTCACATTGTTCTTTTTGCACGTACGCCTCTTATTATCTTATTTTTTTTTTATATCAAGCAATTATGTAACCATGCATTTCAGCATCATTCATTTATATTAAAGTTATTTTTTCTTAATGATTGTTTTCATTAGAAAATGTTGCTCATGTTTTGATTTATTTAATAGAGCAGATATATAAATAAAAAAAAAAAAACATGTTGTATATCAAAATACTTTGCAAGCATATGGTTCTTAATATCATGCAATAATGAAATAGTTTTTGTGTGTAATTGTGTGAGCATAAACAACGAGGAACACAAATAGTTAAAAACAATGTTTTCATCCATATCATTAAGGTAGGCGTTTAAAATTAATATGAAAAAAGAGTGTTGTGTAGTCAAAAAAGAAGGATCTTCGACTTTTAGCACCCAAAGCAAAAATACTTTACAGTACTTGCATACAAAAAAGCTTGTACAGCATTCGTCAAGAGGACTGATACACAAACCAGTATACTATCACAAACTTCTCTGAAAAAACCTTGGTGAAAGTTCATTTGAACTACATTTCCAAAAGCAATTAACTGTTTTCCAGGAGCATTTCTATCTGCCTGTATTCAGTTCTGCACCTGTGTGCTAAAATTCTGAACAACACCGCTCTCAGTTCTATCAGAACATCCTGTAATATATTTTGTTAGATCCTTATTTTTCATCCCTGTGCTGAATTCTGCACCAGCAAGAAAAAGATCCCTGCATCTGGCTCTGTTCTCGTACTACAAGACCTGTCTTCCAGATCATCTCTTAACAAAGACCTGTTATCTAAACCTCTTGTTGTCTTTTCTAGTCTCATCTACATTATGCATGACAATGAAGGTAATTAACAATTATTTATAATCCCAATGCATGTCTGATCAGACGAGTTCACCTATATTTAGATTACCCCTGAACCTGCTATACAAACCATAGCTGGCCCATAATGATTTTAGATTCAGTTGGGCTATAGTATGTCTAATGAAAACTGTATTGCTTGGCGCGTACCTCAGATGCATTGCATAGGTTTCAGGGGACTCCTTCTGCTTCCATCATCCACACCCTTTACAGCAGAAACATCGGTGAACATCAGCTTCATAGAAAACATCTCTCTTGTTGCCTAATTTTCTTAGACAAATATTTTCATAACATGGGCCCCTCGTTCCAAGCTCCCAAAATAATCTTTTCAAACATTACTTACTATCTTAGGTCAAATAATAACCTATATTTAACAGAGATACCATTTTGTTTTATTCTCAAGTTTCTTTTATTCGGAGTGTATTACATTTACAAATAAAGTATACAGAAGTTAGCACTGGATATCATATTGGTCAATGCTACAATTGCTTCCGCACAAATCGCTAACACATTCTTGACTTTAAGGACCCATTACGTCAGCTACTCTTGCTGAAAATATGTAGTCAATGTGATTCTGTAACTCTTCCATAGTCTCAAGTAAATAAATATAATCTCTGTATTATTTTATTTATTTATTTATTTTTTACAGAGTACAGTGCTCCCTTTTATATTTAGCTATCAGACATACACAGCATGATATATTGGAAACAGTGCATTATTGAAGGGCCCCACAGGGAAATATAGGACTTTTATAATGTTTCAATGTTTGATATATGGAGTCTGTATGTGTCGTATATTGGAAAAACTTTTGCATTATTGAAGGGCTTCCAAATATATTTCTTTCGCTTATAGACCAGGGGAATATTAGGACTTTTATAATGAAAATATTCAAAACTGGATATTTTTACCAAAAAGGGGGCGATATATATACCTAATATATATATATATATATATAATCTATATATATATATATATATATATATATATATATATATATATATCAAACATTGATGTATACTGTATATATTTCAAAGTTGATATACTGCCTGTTTGGCACCCCATAAATATAAGGATTTTTTGTATTGTTAGTCATTATGAAGTGAAATACTTCCCTTACATTTGAAAGCTTAGTAAAAAATAAATAAAGCAATGTGCAGCAAGAAAGGGAAGCTGTATCACTGTGTGTCTTCATTCTATGTAACACGTTTCTATTGAAATGCCTGACAATGAAGCTTGCCAACAGTATTGTAATCCAAGTTTAGTAAAGATATGGAGCTTCAGATTGGTTGAAAGTTCTCTGGAAAATGTGATTGAATAGAAATTAGTATGCAATTGTTTATATAAAGCGAAAATCTGTCAAACTGTGCTTAGTGGAAATGAAGAAAAAATAAAAACATTGAAGGAATATGGCATCACAACCTGCTCCTAACAATGAAAACTAATTATTAGATTACCCCAACTTTTTAGCTTAAACAACTTGCCCCGTTTAAATGTTAAAACTTAAAATAAATAACATTTTAAACATGTAGATGTTGGACATATACTGAGAAATGAATGGTTCAATGCAACTTTTAGCAGTCAGGAATTGCCAGTAGTAGAACAGTTTGTATTTGAACAATCCCCGATATACCTAATGTGTTTGTGATAATCTGATCTAATACTTGTGCTTCATTACTACCTCTAGAGAACAATGTCAGCTATTGATCATCAGACCACGTCTTCAATGGCAACATTGGTGAATCCATTCATACCCACATTGCTTAACCAGGTTGCACGTTCTTCATTAGTATTGCAAACATGCACAGACAATCACAGATAAGAATGATAAAGCAAAGCATCCACGTTAGAATGCAACATGTATTTAATCTAAGAACTGCAATGCTCTGAAACACACAATTGCTGTAACATCTGTAGCCGTCCAACTCCCCTCATATAAGACAAAAGCCAGGTTTGAACTCCTGATTGTCACAGAAGGGCTTGCACACAATTCCAGTGTCTATGAGTCCTGCAAGTGTACATGTTTCATGAACCAGGACCCACAGGTAATAAAAACCAACTAGAACAGTAGTCCTGTGCAGTGGATAAACTCAGAGAACAAAACATTTCCTTTGTCCTATTTCATAATAAACTGAGGGCTATTTCCTTAAGATGTAATCTACTTGTCCTCCCACAGGCTATTCAAATTGTAGTTTTGTGCCAGAGCAGTGATATTATATGCTGTAAAAAAATAATTGAACTGTCAAATGGTACATGCTGCTATTTCTATCATACAGGCATAGTATTTGTAAAGTGGAAAAGAAAACTGTGATGCTGCATTGGAGGTTATTAAAACCTACATGAGGTTGCTGCTTATACATGGTCAAGAGAACTGAATCCAACTTTGTCCAGTTTTATCCATAGTGTTGACCATTCAGCCACTGAATTCCACAACCTCCCCACCTGACTGAAACACCTGGGCCCATAGTCATAAATCATTAGCTTAACAGGCAATCTCTTACACCATTGATTACAGAAATAACTGTTTGATTTGAATGCTATATATAGCTTTTTAGACAAAGTCGAAACAATGAATAAACGCTGTGGTTATATATTAGCATTGTTGAGGATCATGTTCATCCAACAATACTGGCTACTTCCAATATAACAATTCCCCCATCCATCATACCAGTATTATGTTTAAAAGAATGTTGAGGAGCACAAAAGGCACTTCAGGAATATTCCATTGCCACCACAATCCACATATCACAAAATGAATTTTTGTCACAAGCAACGTTGTTTATATGATTACAGGCCTAGGCATGTTGAATGAAAAAAAAAGGTGCATAAACCAATGGTGCATTTGCTAGGACTCCCTTGAAAAAAGATGTATATCTCAAAGGTTCTATCCTGGTTAAATACATACATTTGAGGTTTGAAATCTAAAGGCCATATACATCCTAGCTAAGCAGCTGAAATAACTAGGGTTGAAAGAAGTTTTAAAAGGCTTTTGGATAACCCCTTTAAATGCTTTGACAGGCATAGCCTTAGGTTAGGAAGCAGAGATAGAAAGGACAAAAACAGGAAAGCTAAAACTTTGTAGGAAGCTTGCATTTTATATAACTCTTCATACTGTGAGAAACATTGAATTTAATAGGAAATCTGTCAGTCATCAGTATGAAAAAAAACTGACAAGGTTGAACTTAGCTGAGATGAACATTGATAAGCTTTATCCTTGAGGGACAAGCAGTGAATGAACAAAAAACAGGGTTAAGCTACTCAGCCCTTACCAAATCAACATCAACAGCAATACATGCATTGGGCATTGGTAACACAACCCTTGCCAGAAACAAAGTTCAATATTTATTATTTGTTGTATTGTTATTAATCTGATCCATGCTTGATAGATTTTGTATCAAAACCAAGATGAGTTTCATTATTTTTGTTATTGCTTTAATATTGAAACATGTCTTCATGAAGCGTTGTCTGTAGCTGTAGATAGACCTGTGAGACTCATGCCAATCCCTTCAATGTCACATATATTAATTCAAACTTTAATTATCTACATTGCAGGTCATAAAAAAAACTGCCACCCCCTACAGAAGCCAAGGCAGTCCTTGTGATGATCTGCTATGGGAATGTGTAATCAAGGAACAAGAGCGCAATCTTTACCAGAATGTTTATTAAATCCGCCATCTTACAGCCCATCCACTCCTCTACTCTGAACTCCTCTGGAATATTATATTTTCTGTATCTTGTACTTGATTTTACTCTTAAGAGTAGTCATTTTCATGTTTTTTGTAATTGATCCTTGTTTGAAATCGTTCTTATCCATTTATTGTACTTACTATGTGCTATTAATGTAATTTCTTTATCTTAAGTTCAACTGCTCTAATTATTTAATGGATTTCATTTGAATTTGCACTTATTTACTACTGATGTTACTGTATTTTATAACTGCTCTTATCTGTAATGTGATATATTACATTGTGATATTTTGTAATGTGATACTTTATAACAACTGAAAGTTGCCCTGGATAAGGGTGTCTCCTAAGAAATATGTGATAATAATAAAATAATAAATTAGGCAGACGTTTAGCAATAGTGCCACCTAGTGTTCTAATCATTAATATGTATCTTAAACACATTTAACAATAATCTAAAGCATAGTAGCATAGTAGACTTCACATGACATTCATTACATTGTAGCAATTTTGCTTTCTTGATTGGACACACCTATTTCTTAAATGTCTAAAATGTGATAATAAAGGAAGATCAAGTTGAAGATTGCCATAACGAGTATTCACACAGTATTCAAGTCTGTATGTACATCTACTTAAAACCTATGGGATCAACTGCAGCATCCCTATTCTGCTAGCTGCATGAATCATCTTTTTTTTTTTTCCAAGCAAGCCAAAAGTGTAGAAGGACTATGTATTAAAGTTTACATATAGAGTTTCTTATAGGCTTTACCTAATAACAACTAAAACAAATAGAACTAAATACTGAAAGGAAAGTACTCTTGGACATTTCCAAAGCAACCCAGTCAACTTTTATAGCAAAAATTCCATGATCAATTAAATAATTCCACACCTTCTCTAAAACCCCCTTCCCAATCACAGATTCTGAATATCTCAGGATCTGGTTCTGTCTTCAATTAAAACAAAAGCATGTCCTGGGTTACATGTGGAAAGAGTGCTTTCAAATCACCTGGCACGTTTCCATTCCAGCTAGTTTGACACTACCACAAATAGATGCAATCTGCATGGGCTCTGTATAGTAGTTACACTTTTTATGCTTTTTAAGACCAGCACTGATGACATTGTAGATGTGTTATTAAATTCACGATGACTTTGAAATAGTAAAAGCCCTTTTGATTATGAGGTGCCATGTGTAAAAAAAAAAAAAAAAATATATATATATATATATATATATATATATATATTATATATATATATATATATATATATATAACATGTCTTTTTATCCAGATGTTGCTGAAATCTTGTATTTTTTCCCAGATTTAACTTAAATAATGTATTTTTTTCCCTAGATTTATAAATGTTGTGAAATTTTTTTTTTTTTTTTTTTTTTTTTTAATGTGTGTACATTCAGATATAATTTATAAATCTAGTTACAAAATTTAACATTTAGCTAAATATTTAACTGGCCAGCTAAATATCTACAAAAGATTTAACATTTTGCTAAATATTGAATAACCATCAAGAAAGTCATAAAATGGAATTCAATTTCTCAGATTCTGCTAGTCAGCAGCAAATAACAATTCCAGGGATTTACGTAGGCGAAATTAAAAGCTCAGAACGTTTAATAATCCACTATCCACCCTGTTACCAGCATAACATTTTACCTGCTTCGAGAGGGACTCTCAGCTCATGAAAATGGCTAGTTAATTATTTTTTCCCCCAGCATCCCCCTGGTCTGAAGTGGTTATGCTAATCTGAACATTTCTGATATTGCTGAGACTCTAAAATTCCCCCCACATGAGTTCTCATATTGTTCAATTACACAGTAGACTTTCAAACAGCAGCTTTGCAAAGGGTAACAGACGGAAATCCCTTATTGCTTTTTCCACACTCTGCCCCATGGGGTTCAAGCTCTCACACAACACCCAATAAAATAATGGTGGGAGGAATGTTGTCCAGTTTTCAGTTTTGCATTAAATTCACATTTAAGGGTTGGATTAACATGCTCCCCTACACAATGACCTTCCTCATTTTCAACAAAAGCTTTGTGTAAACTGGATGAAAAAAAATAAATATTATAGTTGCAGGACTGGTAATTCCCTTTTTTGGATTATACAAGTACATTTGAGAGCGTCATAGTTGCAGTTAAGGCCAGCTTTCTGATTTGTAGCTGTATTGATGTGTTTTAATGTCCAGTACAGTATTATTTTTCTGAATGTTTGTGTTGTATTCCTCACTACCAAGCAACTGAAAAATTGATTTAAAAAGGACAAACATTAGTTTTAAACTGTGATTTCAAACTCTGCATCACAAACACTGGTAATATTTAGCCCAGATGCTTAACTGTTTCCAGGAACGTTTTCAAAGCTTAAACTCGTCACACCTTTTCAACAGCATCAGAATTGTCAGATTAAAACATGTTTTTGCCTGATGTGTAAAACCTGGGAAGAGATGCTGTCTGAGATTATTGCTAGTGGCAGAAAATGATCAAACTAACCTTTCCTAACATGTGGCTGCCACTTTCAATGATTTCATCCAAACATCTTAGTTCTCTTGAAATCGGGTCTCCTCCATCGTATTACTGCTTTTTACAGCATATGGCAAATCTTTATAAATAGGTCTCCTTTTGAACTTGGATGCAATTTATGAAAACATTTTATCGTCCAATCAATTGAAAATAAATTTATTTTTTGTATCATTCTACATACTAATACAAAATCAAAGTTGTTCAATTGACACAAACAGATTTCACGACTAAGAGACTTTCAAAAACATGTCACTGCTTTATTGTATTGTGTAAAGCAGTGCTGATATTTTAGGACCTGTTCTTTATTGACTATTTATATAAAGCTCTGTGCACTCATTAAAATGTCCTCGACGTAGCGTGATGTGTATTCGTGTCTCTCAAAGTGAAACACTTTTTATTTAAAATGTGTGACTTTATGTTTCCTGAGGTATATAATAAATGGATAAATAGACAACTAAAAGCAAACTTTGCAGTGAGATAAAAAATAATAATAATAGTAATAATCGAGAAGCTTAGAGAAGCACATAAGGAAAAGGTTAAGTAAATGTTCTGTGAAATCCTTACAATTGCAAATGTAAGAAAAGAAGAAAGGAAATATCAACTCTCATTTATAGTTAGCATCTTTGAAAAGTGGATGACTGTTTTTGGATGACATTACATTTTATACAGCTCAATTATACTATAGAAATGAAGGATAACCTCATTAGGATATTCATTTTAGGCTTGGTGAGAGAAGGCAGGAGTTCAAATGTACTTTATCTGACTTTGCACTTCACTGTACTGTACACCCATGATATGATTGTAACAGCGGAGGACTCAGCACTGACTCTTGCATTTAAAAAAAAAAAAAAAAAAAAAAAAGTGCTGTATGTGGAAACAGAAGCATCTGTGTGTACGTGGAAAATTACGACTGTAGATTCATGCAGTACCTTTTTCAATCAGCAGGTGGGTGCGGCCCATTCGGCAATGCTTGTGTTAAAAGTAAAAGTGGTACGATTACATCCAAGTAAACAGGAAATGAAAAAACAAGTTAGAAACAACTGGGTTTGCACTACTTGCTTACTGTATACTGTAGGAACAATTTTGTTTTTGTTTTTCTTTTTTCGACATGTTTTGTGAATGTCTGAAACTATGCTAGACCTAACATCCTGTGAGCTCTAACGATGGCTCACTGTTTGGCAGATTATGAATTTATAACTAAAGCTGTGGTGTCGTTGACATTTCAAATGCAACCCTCTGTCTCTATGTGGTCTTTCAGTGGCTCCCCTACCCTTTTACAATAATAGCATCTTACACATAAAATTTAAAAAAAGCATCCCATCATCAGTTTTATATCTAAATTACTGCTTTCACATTGATGTTAACAAACTTTTTACAGAAAAAAGGTACATGTCTTGTGCGTTTGAATACAGATAACTTATCATCTGAATTATATGCTCAGGTTCCTGTATGCAAGTTGAAAGGAGAGTCAGGGATAAGGTCTTAAGAGCCGCGATGTTCACGGCGAAACCAGCTTATTAGGACCAAGGTGTTTGAAAAGAATATATATGCCCATCAAATCGTATGGCAGACCTGTACTGTGGAGCTGGTATAATAACGAAAGGCAAAAAAGAACAACATGCAAGGTTGTTTCAGTTATCTTGAGTTTCTTGACGCACAAAAGGTTGAGTTGGAAAACAATATCCTGCCTGTGAAGTGCTGATTAGTTTGGTCAAAATTATTATTATTTTTATCAAGTTTAAAAACCTATTGGTTATTTATTTATTTATTTATTTATTTATTTATTTATTTCTTAATATACAATAGCTTTTACTTGATTGACAAAATGTTCTTTACACATTAACCTTAAACTGGCACAGAAGTTTTCATAGTGACTTTTGTGGGTTTTTTTTTTTAAACTCTAATAAATATAACCACTTTCTTTAAATGTCTTATCATGGGGTAAAGCCCATTTATCTTTCTATAACACTGTAGACCCTTGCCCTGTGGAACAGGGGTGGCAAAAAAAAACTCCATCTGTCTCTTCCATCTATCAGCAGATATTCACGCATGTAGCAAACACCCCTGCTACATAAGCATTTCAATATTTAGGAACTTTTGGTGTATAATAAAATAATTATTGAGAAATGTATCCATTTTGAATGTAACAACACAATTTTTTTTCCTGCTGTAATAAATATTATGTTTAATAGTGAAATATCTTGAAACACCTATTTTAAATGCTGTGAAGTAAGCCATATTTTTACTGTGAATTCACAAGGCGTAAGCTGGGGGTAGAGATAGGGGCAGAGACAGCATCTAGGCCCACTCTAGTAGCAGACCAGAGAAGCTAGACATGGAAGCTAGGACAGAAAGTGATCACTGACTGAGGACGGCGATGCCGACACGAGCTCAAGGGCGTAGGACCCAGCAACTGAAGACAGGATACAGAAGTGGTCACTGACTGAGGGCGGCGATGCCGACACGAGCTCAGGGCCGACGGACCTAGCAACCGAAAGACAGGAAACAGAAGTGGTCACTGACTGAGGGCGGCAATGCAACTGTACCTGTTTTAATGAAAAATTGGAGTCGGCGAAAAATAAATGTGTTTCTCAGAAAAACAAATGATTTATTGCAGGGTTTTGTGCACTCAAAATAAACACCAGATTTAAAATGCCTGAAACTAAAGAATGAATTTAAAAAAAAAACATTTTGATTTTAAATGGAATTAATTCAATTAATAAAGTCAGATTACAGTTACGTTAAAATAACAATTATTTGTAGTTTTATGAAAAAAAGGTTACAGGTGTATCTGGCATTTTTAGTTAGCCAGCACTGGCTAGAAGGACAATAGATATCAACATTGTATTAAACAAATATTAGATATGAAATGAGAGCAGCCTTGTTTCATAGCAATGAATATATAATATACTTTTAAGATTACGATTGAGTAATACACATTCTATATACAGTATATGCAAATACCAGTAGTTTAAATAGTTCCATGGATCTAAGAGATCAGAGATCAATCAAAACACCTTGTATTACTCTGCCTTGGATTTTCCAACATCAGTATAAATACCAGTTCCATTCGAAAACCTGTAGCACCAAGGCAAAATATAATGCATAACCAGGTTTCTTCATAATTTACACTCATTTGTATTTATATTTTGTTTTATTAAAGAAGAACAGGGAATATGTGGTTTTAGGAGATAATGCTGACATTTGCATTGAACACTTCCAAACAGTGACAGGGAAATTATTTTCAACAACAAATTGCACATGGAGGAGGCGAGGGACCCTGTATATCCAACTGAAACCTTCAAGGTGATGTTTTTTTTTTTTTGTATTTATTAGTAAAGTCTGCACACACACACACAAGCAAGAAACGTAAAGCAGACTTATTACAATGTGTAACAAAAAAAAAAATGTTTTTTGTTATTTTAAAATACTGGCAGGGATGGAGTTAAATTCTCCTCCCTGCCCAGGTTGTTTGCCCCAGGTGGGAGCAATCAACTAATGTAATTAATCAATTATCATTTAGCCACCTGGCATAAAAGGAGGCCTCAGCCTCCCAGTAGAGAGGAGGGAGCTGAGGAAGCAGGTTGGTGGGTTTTTGGTGGGTTTTTGGTGGGTTTTTGGTGGGTTTTTGGTGGGTTTTTGGTGGGTTTTTGGTGGGTTTTTGGTGGGTTTTTGGTGGGTTTTTGGTGGGTTTTTGGATCCAGTGAAGGCATTGCCCAGCCTGGAAACCTTATTTTTGTAAGTTTTGTTTTCTTTGTTTAGGTATGTGTTTAAACATCTTTGTTTTGCCCTTGTGCACTTTTTATTTTTGTATCTATTCATAATGAAATTGGTATTTTTTTGAACTGCAGACTGTCTCTGGGCCTCTATTCACTCACCAGCCTGCCACACCAATGTATTTACAGTATAATTGTAAATCTCGAAAAACTACCCACTTCTAAATTTTTTGTAGTCATCTTTTTGTATTACTTTAGTATAAATACATGCTAATTTGGATTCATATGTTGTTTTTTTCTGACTTTATGTGAAAGAAAAGACCTGCATTTGCCCATTTTCCCATTGGAAATAGTGATATTTCAAAATATCACTGTCCTGGTCACAAAAGCAAAGTTTATAGGGAATAATAGCCATCTTCTATACTTTTGAGGCATAAGCAATTAGGAAATAACACTTACTACCCAGGAACAAAAATTGTGTTACATAGTGTTATTTCTGGTAACTCCTGATGTTAGGAACAGAGATACTGATGAAAAACGTGAAAGGGAGTGACAGAATAAAATAAAACAAACCAAAATTAGGAGTACAAGCAGGGTCCTTTCCTGAGATAAGCACCACTCAGATCAAAGATGTGCAAGTCACAGGTAAGGAAAGCTCAGCAGGGTGACTGAGCTTCACTTGCAAACACCACTTAAAATCAAAAGTTTATACTCCTGTCAATAATCTAGACAATAACGAGTAACATGCCATATCATGTTTTATCATGTCAAGATTTCAGAGGTATAAACAATTTAAACTATCGGATTATATTTGTCACTTTGTGTTCAATAGAGAATAGTGCTATTAAGATTCCAGTTATTTAGTACCAAGAAGCAGATTATAGGGGCCAATCAATGAAGTAAACACTGGATTAGCAATTTTGTCTCCAGGGGCCGGTTGTACTAAATGAATCCTGAAAACAGGCTCTGATCCTGCTCCTGTGACATATTGGTTTGTGTTAAACAGATCAACGCTGATCCTGAGCGGAGTTGCAGCTCAAAATATGATCCTGTTTCGATCTTGCTTCAGAGCAGGATCAGAGTCAGATCACAGCTTGATCTAATGTTTTAAAATGGAGGAATTATTTGTAGACTGTAAGACAAAAGCATTTGTTTTGTGATCAGCAAAATCAGGCTTACCTCTTTAAGTTTGCATCATATATTGTGTTGTCATATTCTAGGCATCATATTACGATAATGTTTGTTATGGTAATTGTGCATTTATTAAGTTTAAAGATGTTTATTAAAATATGATTTTTGGAAAATTGATCAACTTTCAGCAATTACGTACAAATAGAGATGTGAGAGTCTGTGTGATATATTTAAACACTCAAAATAATTTCAAATGAGCAATATTCAGGATTAATTTGGTATAATAATTGTGTAAAGCATGCTTGGTAATGTGTTTATTTTGTATTGATGCCTGTATTTATTTTCATTTGTTTTAATATACCGTATTCCTTTGAATTTAAGATGCCATGGAATTTAAGCCCCAAATCCCCACCCTCAATCTGAGGAAAAAATAAAACCGCAAATAAATATGCATTTACAAAGACACAACCTCAATTACGTATATGGAGGCAGTTTGTGTCTGTCTGCTATCACACAGAGCATTACAGTTATGTGCTGCTTCTCATTTCCAGTCGTGATTACTCACATCTGTTTTTCTCCCAATTTGTGAACTGTGGTATTGCTTGACATTATCTGATCAGAAATTCTGATCTGTTCAAGCTGGCACTGTTTGTTAGAAACGCTAGAATTGTAAAAACTTTTCTTCTAATTCCTCAGAAAGCTAATTACACTTCTTTGAAAATGGCTGCCTGTATGTCATGGATGATTTGCGATCGGGCAGTAATGTTTTGGTTAGTCTTTTCTGGGCAGTAAGTCACGTTGTTGCTAGTGTATTCGGGCAGTGACATCTTTTCTCGGTAGTCAGTCACGTTGCTGTTTGTGTGCTCAGGTAGTTTCATCTTGTGTTGTTGATTTTAATACTTGCATTAGTATCCTGTACTCGAATTTAAGATGCAGGCTATTTTTTAAAATAAAAAAAAAATGTTCAAAAAGTTCCCTTAAATTCTAAGGAATACGGTATACAGTGCTCCCCCTTTAGAAGGTGGCTCTTTATACTGTAGAACAGGTTATAAGGCGATACGGTCATGGATCCCATTTGCCCCATAATGCCATTACACTGGCACTAGTATTTTCGTTATAAGGTAGAACACAAGCAGCACGGTCTCTTAACTATGGCTCCCGATTACAGCGTTATAATGGGGGAGCACTGTATGTAACAAAAACACAAAAGTTGTTTTGTTGCACCGTTTTAAGTTTATTATTTCAATTTAATAGGAAAAGTTAAACTACATATATACAGTTGGAAACCTCAGTGTAATGACATTAGTAAATAACACAGAGCTATGGTGAGTTCAATTAAAACGTTTTCTTGTTGATAAAAAATAAAGTATTGGATACAGTAATCTGGATTGACATTGTTTAATGAAAGCAATGCTGCTCTATCACTGCCCATCCATTTTCATTTCTTAGTATTGTGATCTGGGTCTTTAAATTGCGCATCACTTATGTTCACTTCTCATTGGTTGGTTTCCCTAGTTACGGTGCATACAGTTTCAGGATCGGCTCAAGATTACGGATCAGTGGAGCCAGATTCAGGTCTGCTTAGTAAAACACCTTTGCATGATCCAGCTCCAGTGATCCCGGATCCAAATCCTGTTTTTTTTTTTTTTTTTTTTTTTTTAATTCGTTATTAGAACCGGTCTCTGGGTCAGGTTTTTCAAAGCTTGTAATCTGTATAACAGTGATCTGGATTTTGGAATCTTATTTTTTGAACGAGATTTTTAAAATATTTTTTAAATGTAGTTGTCGCCAATGGTTTTTACTACAGTTTTCTCCCCAATTTGGAATACCCATTATCATTTTTTTATCCCGGTTCACCATTGCAACTGTCCAGTGACTCATGAAACGGAGGCTGAAACACACGTCCTCTGAAATATTCTCCCGCCAATCCATCACTTTTCGCACTGCGGATCCACAGCGAAGCCACCAGACCTATAGTGCTGGAAGACAACACAGATCTGAATGGCTCCACTGCACACCCACAGGAGCCATAGGGGTCGCTGGTACATGGTGAACCGTGGATTGCACTGTCGACCTAAACCCTCCCTACCCAGAAGGCACGCTCGGCCAATTGTGTGCCGCCCCTAGGAACCCCCGGTAACATTATGTTGATCACAAAATAAAGGATTGCAAAATTGGGTCACTGTTTTCAGATTAGAAGTATTAAAAAACCGGCCACTGGGGATTCACACTGGACCTCCTTCTTTTATTGAATCTGAATGGATTATCACAATGGAAATGCTGCATTCAGAAATGAGAGCATTATGACTAACACTAGCAAAATTATACATAGCCTGTTGGGTGGTATTGTTCACTCTCAATAAGGAAATGCTGTTGAGCTAATTGCATACCCAATGAAGGCTGTGTAACTAACATACCAGTACCTAGAGTTACCACCTGGAAACATGGTGAACAGTTAAAGTCCAACAGATTTGAGGATTAAGAATTCAGACCTCAAGACATTTCTTTTAACCGCATTCACATACTAAGTACCAACATAACCATATGAAAAAAATATGCAAATTAGATTATTCATAGATTATTGTAACAATTTCATGTTGTGTGCTTTAATACATTTTTAATAGTAATATTTTTATTATAGCACGGCAGGAACACAAACGTTCATTTTTGTGGTAGTTAAAAGGTTCAGTAAAACAACTGCACATTTTATTTTGCTATTTACAAAATACAAAACCTACCACTAAATTATATCAACTGCTCAAAATTGAGAAAAAATTTATGTGAAAGTGGCTAAACAGTGACTATTCCTTTGGTTCAGGGCAGTAACACATTTTAAATAAAATTAATTACTCTAGACCATCTTAACTATGAATACACCAGCAACTGTTCCTTAGCTTCTGTGGTGGGAAGGAACATATATTGGTCTGCTCTCCTTTAAACACTCAGAATACAAGCTGTTTTTTTTTTTCCTCAGTCAGATTGTAGTTTATCACAGATGTGAGTGTAATAAAAAAATAAAAATAAAATAAATAAATCGTTCTGCTGTCTTGGGGATATTTAATGAGGTGCCAGGAGGACATGTAGTTTACTATTTTGTATTCCACACTAAAGCACAAAAACAAAAAAAAAAACATAGGCCTGTTAATTCATCCTCGGGAGCCGTAGCACGAAGAGTGAGAAAGTATTCAGCACGCACGCACACGCAATCTGGTTAATGAGATGTGCCCAATGCTTGGAAGCAATCATCTCTATTTATCTCCCCAATGTACATAATCTTGACAAAACTTAAAATCTATTATATAAAGGTTGCATGTAACTTAAACAGGGGGTTGATGCCAAAAGAAAAGCTCTGTAAACAACATTGTTTGTAACATATATATAAAACATTTCTCTTATGCAGACCGTCAATTATTTTTTTCCGTATTGAACCACCAGTGGAAAAAGAAAAAGAAAAGAAAAAAAACTCGTAAACAGTATCCATGCATGGATTTACGGTATTTTCTAAAGCCATATATGTGATGTTTGTTTCTTCACGTTTAACACATTCTTACTATTGACCCAAAGGAACAACAACGTTACATCTCAAGAAACTTAGTAAACATGCATAATACAAAAATCAGACATCAGTTAACATAAAATAGCTCTAAAGTAATATGTATATGTAATAAAATAATTCCACTGAGGTGGGGAAGACAAACTTGGGTATATATTTAGATCAAATACAACATTTGCAATGAATGTCAAAGGCAGCTACTGTTGTAGAAAGTATTATGAACAAGTATTTAATCAACTTTCTGAACTACATGCCACATAACAACACAGTACTTGCCATCAGATGTGTTTGAAGCCAAACCAGTAACCATACCGAATCAGAAGAGAAGCAGCATTTGTTTTTTTTCATTAGGTCTGGATATGCGTCAGAAGAGAAAGAAAAAGTATGACCTTGCTCTATCTCTCTTGCTTTGTGTTTACGAGATCTGCATGTAAGTAAAAGCAATCACATTCTCCCTGATTGCTCCTGTGAAACTTGACTTCGCATAAAATAAAGTGGTAGTGTTTTGCTAGTGTAGTAGGTTTCAAGGATGAAGATTCTGGGAAATATATAAGTAATTAGTACTCATTTATTAGAAAAACATTATGAAAACGGTTGCTACCTAAACCTGATCAGCTTTGTTATTGATTATATACGTGCTTGTTATTAGTTCCCTACTGAAATACCAGGTGGTGTATTACAAGATCTAAATTCATCGTATTTTGCGTCATTAACACATTACTTATCTAAGTTGATATTGGGGATTTCATTATGTTAGGATTGTGTAATTCTTTTTTGGAATGATAAATAGTATTATTTAAAATAAATAATTTTTAGATAATTGTGTGGCGTTTGAAACCTATGCAGTTCTCTTAAATGCCACACTACTTATGAAGTTTTTGTTATAATTAAACATTTTTGTTGTAAATTGTTATCCTGAGGTTAAACTAAAAGCATTTTTGCTAGACAGATTTAGTCTTGGAGACCTTGTCATTTATAGTTTCCAAAAAATATAGCGTTAAATGTATGTCCCCAGTGTGTTGCTACAGCTGTTTAAATAACGTACCTGTAATTTTTCTTTTCATTGTTAACATCCTCATTACACTTAAATCTGTTTCAAACCTCTTTTCTAAATGGCCGCTTTAGTGCACTGAGGTTTGAGATCTGTTCTCTAAATCATGGGTTCCCAAACTATGGTCCACGCTCATATCCGCAGTCTTGGGCGGTCCGCCTGTGCAACCACATTCTATGTTTTTAATATAATAATAAATAAAAAAATAGCTTTCAATATAACTATTTGTGATGTTTCAATAAGATAGCTTAATGTAAGCCAAAGGATATCAATTTAAAAGTTGTATTTGTTGTACTGGTAGCAACGGAAACAAAGTTGCATATGTGTATGTTTCCAGCACGTTTATGTCGTGTGAGTTTGAAGGCACGCTTCAGTGACCAGTAACTTAGCAACAGAAGTACAGTCCATTTTATAACTCTAAAAACGAACAGCTTGCATTCTGAATTTGTCATTGATCGATGTATTGTTCAAATATAGAAGGTTGCTCTGGTGGTGAAGATTAACTTCCTGGACCTTTTACAGCTACTCAGAATGAGCCAGTGAAAAAATGAAAGAAAGTGGTGAGAAAATATGACAATGCATACTTAATGTTTGGATTTCCCTTTACCGGATTGAGTGAGTATCCTTTGTCTCAAACTATTATATCCAGTAAAACTTTAGCAAATGAGTGTTTAAAGTCATCAAAACTGTTCTTTTAACATGACTTGTTCTTCCTTTTTGAACAGTTGAGAGTAGAGTTGTCTCTTTTAGTTACAAAGTACAAAAATTAGGATGTTATAAATTATGGTGCTGGTTGCACCGGTGATAAAAAGGTGAGGATTGTTCAGATATATATGAAGAACCAATTTAAAATAGCTTAATTTCAAAGATATTATTTGTGAAAAGGCGTATTATTTCAAGATCTGATTAAAAACTTCTGTTTAGTACTTGCAATTTACTTATTTAAAAAAAAAAAAAAAAAAAAAAAAAAAAAAAAAGGTTTCAAAGAATCATTACAAGATATAGACACACTCCATCCAGTGCAAAATCCTGCTGATTTCTATATAGATTCTATATATTTAGATTCTATATTATTAGATTCTAATAGAAATCATTAAAATGAAAAAAAAAAAAAAAAAAAAAATGGAAACATGTATTTAGTGTTACAGGTTTAAACATATACAGTACAGTGTTTTCAGTTCATTTTCTTCAAGAAGTGTTAATAGTCAGCCACGGTGCCTAATGGAGCTGCAAAAGTGGGCCTCGGGTAAAAAAGAGTTTGGGAGCCCCCCCAAAGCTGTTGATTATATTACAGAGCTGCTAGTATGTATATGAAATGTAAGATGGAACAGTCACATAATGTATGGTTCAAATACATTCCCAGAATTTTTATTTAAAAAAAAAAAAAAAAATATATATATATATATATATATATATATATATATATATATATATATATATATATATATATATATATATATATATATATATATATATATATATATATATATTATATGGCCATATGGTCAAGAGATGAATTAAGTGTGGTCGTTTAAATTGAACCTGTAATGATTATCAACTTTAAAAATATGTAATATAATATAATATACAGCATGCCATGTATATACTACACTGCCTGCATAAAGCATGATATCTGACATGTTTTTTATTTTAATTATAGAATACTACCTTATATATACCACACAACCCCTATCTGGCTAGGATGTGGATTTGACCACTGCACATGGATCTTTTTGTTAAGCTGATATAGTCAGTGCTTCCTGCAGTGTATACTGCATATGGATAGACACATGATAATAACAGTGCTTGCCAATTATCAAGCATTGTTTATACCTACCAGTTGCACAGTGTGCTTGAAACTATAGTGATTTTCACCCATTATGAGCTATTCGTTTTTTGACAGACTGAAAGCAACAAGTGGTACGCCTACAGCAATTATCGCACAATATCCTTGGATTCAGATAATTATACTTCGTTAATAAAGAATGCTTCATTATAAGAAACAATACACCTGGCCTCCAAATACTTGGTTTTAATGAGAGTAGGTTGTGTTGCTGCTTCCTTTGGACAAATAGTCTTGTCTGTGATAATTAGTGCATTACCAGTAGCATGGTTACTCCCTGCGTCACCAACGCAAGAAATGGACCATAATTAAATCAAAAAGCTGTAAACAAAGAAAATTAAGGCTTTTGTAAATGTCTAGTCTCTCTGTATCTTGAATTGTTAATAGAGACAAAAGTTCTAATGTCCTGTGAGAGGTTCTTCAATGGGAAAATAATATTTGGAAAAGCAGAAATGACACCACAATAAAAAAATAAAAAGGCAGGCTGCTGGGAAAATGTTTGAAATATGTCCCCATGGAGATAATGCGAATTTAAAGATATAATAGCTATTTTTCAAAAAGTGTGACAAATCCAGTTACAAATCACTGTTTTCAATTGGTCTGCTCTTAAGTGTGTTCTTCTATTGAGCAACCTTGCCTGCTGTCTGAAGTCAAGGGCTGAACTGATCGGCTGTGAAGTTTTGGAGTTTTTATTCAATCACAGATTTGTAATGCAGTACATGAAAAGATACTTCTTGCCATAAACTGAAGTTGTCTGAATTGGCAAGGCATAGGGCTAGTGATAGTGTTCAAAATACTGGGTTACGGTGATCCATCTTGGAACAGAAGCCTAGTCTTGGGCCAAATACAGCAACTCAATTTGCTTTGTGTTACATTACAGCGTTGAATCTTGTAATGCAATCAGTGCTGCACAAATCTTTTTTCGCTGCACCGTTGACACCAAAAGGGACCCGTGGTAGAATAACGTTACGGTCAAGGTTGGCCAGAGGCTGGAATAGCAGACGCAGAGGCGGAAGATTGTAGTTCAGCACAGGTGCGCACTTTCATTAAATAACAAAAACAAATAGAAGGTTTAAACAAACAAATCAAAATACAAATGAAGAACCCACACCCACACAGAGATACAGTACAACTTTTTATATGTATAAACAACTTTTCATATGCCATCCCAGATTACTCCGGGAGAACAATACTTTTGAAATAATAGTAACAGATTTTTTTTGTACCTAACTAGTGTATTTATTACTGGTGTTTGCACTGAATTGTACTGTACATTCAAATACACATTTTAAAATGTGATGCAGCATCTCAAAGGGCAATTCTAAATAAACATTTTGCCAACAAAATGTAACATGTGTTCTATTATTGAAATATATATTTGCAACACTCGGTCTCACTTAATCTTTTGTTTATCCTGAGAGATTAGTTTTTTTCCACTTTGGGTATTCTTTTTGCATTACACGTGTGAATTAATTTGAAAAAAATATGTATTGAAGAGAGCAGCTCCCATGTTCAAGTCTTCTGCTGCTTAAACAAGTCATTATTTTAGTATTGATTTCACTACCCTGCAGTGTATGTAGATGCAGACAGATGGATAAGAATGTAATTAATCTCAATTGATCTCTTTTATACAATATACGTTTTCCTATTGAACATTCTAGATAAGAATGTATCGCCTTCCAACTGGGTAGACTGGGAGAGCTTTATCTTGAGAACACCCAATTTTACTTTGAGACAAAAAAGTTTAAAAAACCTGATACCACTGTCTGCTGTTTATGTCATATTAGAAAGGCACAGCAGGTGTTGTTTTAAGGTAGAGTATGGGGTTCTGGCTTCGGGCTTGAGCACACCTCTTGTAAGAATATTGCTAAAATCAAAAGATCAAGACGCTTTAAATTACATTTTCTTAAGTGTTTATTTTTTAACTGCCCGCTTATTACCTTTTAATGATATTTGCAATCATTCCCAGTGATTCTTATTGCATTTACTCAGATATTTTCCTGTCCATGGTAAGATGCATTCACTGTGAGTGCAAGAGGTGTTGTAATGTAGGCTAGATCAACCGAAATGTCTTTGCATCCGTAAGAGCCAGCATCCTCCAGTGAAAAGCGGTGCACTTCCAGAAAAACAAAAGGAAACATAATCAAAAAGTGGCTAGATGGTGCTAACTGTTACTTATATGAAGACACTGATCTCGCCTGGGGTTACATTTACCTTTGGCCGGCGAGGCACCAAGGGCTGGCCAGCCACTCTCAGATGAAAGCACCTTAAAACAGCATTGAAAAACACAGTATTTGAGTAACTAAAATACTATGAATGGTAATGTGACAGTTAAAAATGACTTTGCTTTTACTTTTAAAAGTATATCAATTTATTTTTGTCCCCATTGTTTTTTATTATTATTTACTGTAGCCAACGTGTACTCTATTACTCTATTACACTGAGTTGAAAAATGCAAATAGTCTTACTGAAAGATATATAACTGCATTGATGGATGGCAGGTACAGGTTGAATAGAGAGTTTAGCATTATTAAAGTAAAAAAAAAAAAATCAAATGCCAGTTATAAAGGAAACAGGTTGAACATGAAAAACAATCAAAAATAACAGAAGTAATAGAAGTGACACATTTGTCAGTGTGATCTGCATTATATTACATCATTCATATAGTTTACTTCTGAACAGAGATTATGATCCCTTCTCAGAGCCAAAGATAAAAACAAGTTATGTTTTTGGTTTTGTTTAAAATAACGTGCCCAATCTCTCCATGCATTTAAAGCTAAGTTTAAAAAAATAAATAAATAAATAAGGAATGACTGTGCTCTAAAGAAATACCTGACTGAATAGCATCAAAGACATGTTTAACCCATAGATCAGGTTTACCCAAACTGCAATATGACAGAGCTTCAGTATGTTTCAGTTCATACATGTGTCATGCTTAAACAGAATATCAATATTGCTGCATGTTAACCACTTGCTTCCACTGATTGCCTGTGTCGTCTTTATAAACCCTTTAAGAGCCTTGAACAGGTTCCTCCACTTCTAAACTAGAAACAGCCATGTTAGAGAATCAGTATCAGGATCATATATATAAGATATATATATATTATATATTATATATATATTATATATATATATATGATAAGTCCATGTATGTTAGACTTATATACATACTTGCCACAGAAGTACTGTCAATGTAACTGTTTTGTTATGCCTGTCAGGAATTAATCGTACTGTGCAGGTCTTGTCATGAGCAGTGAAGGAGGGGTTGTTCAGTAAAGAAATAAAGATAGCATAAGTAAGCTCCTCTTATTCTGAGTCCATCTGTGAGCCTGAAGATTATTACAAGTAAGCCATTTACAGTATAGGCCAGTATACATGTTCTGCTTCGGGAAAACATTAAAATAGAAAGTCATAGCTTGCAGACAGGCTGCTGTTGAATGCTCTAACTGTCATTGTGATTTGGTGTGTAGGTTTGTTAAAATAATTGTTATAAAAATGCTGTTTATTTGTTTACAGAATTGTCACTGCAGTAAGCACTCCGGTACAAAATACTGACCAGTTACTTAGCTTTGAATATAAAACATTTTAATTCTTTATGGCATATTTTAATATGGGCACAGACAAGATACATCTTACAAAATGTCCTTCACAGAGCATGTTATTCAGAGATTTTAGATCATTATTAATTATAGAATTAGTCTTTTGTAATGGAATGTTTGTTTTCAGACTCAAATAGTTCTCTGGTTGTCTAGTTTTCTTCTAGCCAAGCACAACACTTTGTTTGTTTGTTTGTTTGTTTCTTCTTGTGGGTTAACAATAATTATTAATGGAAGCAATGCTTTATTAGAACAATAATTATTAATGGAAGCATGCTTTATTAGAACATGTGATTATATACAAGGTTATGTCTATTTTTCTAATAATAGGTGTATGTTTTATCATTATAATTATACACATTGATTTGATTTGTACACGTTTTATATATGGTAAATTGTAATTGATTTGTATCATGTTAGTAACTTCCTTCCTCAGTCTCCTTAGTATTTGGAATGGAGAGTAACAGAGTAAATTGAAACTGGCCTGTAAATTGGCCTGATGATAAGCATCAGGCTGATAGTATGCTGGTTTGAGAGAATTAAGCATTTTTAGCCCTGGCAGTGTACAGTACTGTAAATAAAGTAAAATGTTCTGATACTGGTTTTTCTGCTTCTGATGTTACCTACCCTGCACAGACACTGTGTGTATATTTTGGTTTGTTGGCCAGTTAGTGTTTGTTTGTTTGTTTTTTTTTGTTTTTTTAATTAATATATGATTTATATAAATATTTAGACTAACCATAATTAATTCAAACTATATGACAATCGAAAATCAGTACTAATTACTGCTGCTCTTCTGTGAACTGTATACAAGCTCTTAGTACAATTCGGTTTTTAATGGTAGCTAACAACAGTTAGCACCATCCACGCAGCAGACACTTCCCAACCCCAACAGACAGGCATCGCACAACAGGTAATTAACTACGAACAATAAATGAACACACCTTTGTAACTAGGATATAAGGGAAACACATTTAAACAGGAAACTGTACAACAATTAACACGACAAGAACACTTTTTCCCCACCAAAACATTTCCCAATCCCAGTGTCCTCTGTACCTTATTTGCATGCCAGTCCCTGTCCAATAGAGGCTGATTCCAGTCACGGCACCCAAGCCGCCAACAGGAGGCAACAGCGAGTCCGTCCGGCCATGTCTGCTACAATATTTTGTTTTGTACAATATTTTGTTCCCTCTGTCTCTTAAATTTTAAATCCATTTTGTATGTCCCGCTGTCTTAGTGGGTGCTACATATGTATAGGTTTACCATGGACTATGGTCAAGGGCAATACATCTTGAATACAAAGTTGCTTTGATGTCTGTTTAGTGTCAAAACTGTGTTTTATTTTTATAAAAAAAAATAATAAAATAAAGGCTGGTTAATTAAAGTTCAAACAAACCTCCAAAGCTGACAAAGAAAAGCCAACTCACATTGCATTTGTAGTCTGTGCAATCCAACTCAACTCTGCAAGACTCTTCAAGGTGTCTTTAACTCTCAAGCACCAGGGCAGCAGCCTCAAAAGGTATAAGCTGCTCAGACACAATGACACATTGCTGCCAGATATATTTATAGCCTTAGGAATGAAAGTTGCCTTTTATTTTAATTCAGCTCTGCATATGTAAAGCTTTTACAGGTATTAACAAATCTGACAGAATACAGAATATATACAGTGAGATATTTGACTGTATGAAATAAGACAGCTGATAGATATAACTCTATTTGCAAGTCAATCCATTTCAATGTATTTAAACCCTGCAGTGACGTTCATTCTAACTGCCTGGAAGAATAAACTAGCACACAATGTGAATAACGCACCTAGTCTGTAGAGATAGGTAGCATAAGCCTGTCCATAAAGTAGACCAGTAATCTAACCATGAGCACACTTCCTTATGGCTGACAGCAGCTTAGGGTAAAAGTACATTTTAGTTAAGTTTGGATATCTGAGGGCCATCCAAGTTCTCCATAATTGCATTTGTAGGCATTATCTGCTAAACAACTTTTTTTTTTTAGATTCGATTCTGTATGTATGTTCACGGGTTCTGTTAAGATTTTAGACAATAAAATGTACTGTAACCTCAAAACCTAAAAAGTAAAATGAACACCAATCTGCTTTTATTTTTTAAGGGTCCACTAACATGGTATTGTCCAAGGTTGTCTCGGAATGAGCAAATTAGTTTTAATTTTTGATATTGTTATAATTATTAGGATCAATAGCAAAATACCATAACTTCATTAGAGCCCACCTGTAGCAATGCTCTATGTATGTACTGTTAATATGTATGGTTCAGTTACTTTCCACTTCTGAAAACTGAGTAACAATCCTTTTATTAAGCTTTTCACAATTACCACATTTGACCACCTGGGGTAACTTAAAATATCAATCAAATTAACTGCAATGGTATCATCATCAGGCCTCTGGTGGAACGGTACAAACATTCCTTTAGAACACAAATTATGTTAGAATGACCAATAAAAATTAGCCATAAAATGTGTATTTGGTGTTATATGTATAAATGAAGTAACTGATAACTCGACTTTTTTCAATTGATATTATATGCATATACTAATATGCATTAACGGGTGTGACAGTGTGATATATATATATATATATATAGATATAATATATAGATATATTATATATATATATATTAATATTATATATATATAGATATATATATAATAATATAATGCAGTCATTAAAAAGTGTGCATTTAAGTAAATTCCTTTAGTAGATGTACGTCTTTCGGATTCCATTACTTCTTTTAATGCAGAAAGTTTGGCAATTTAGTTCAAACCGTTAAAAAAAGAAGTCTGACAGACATGTAGTCTTCTTTGGTCTACAATCTGAGTTATGATGACCCAATACTCCTGTGCTGAAACATTAGATTATTGTTCAGCCTAACAACTGATGGTCTTGAACCATTTGAGAATGTGAAACTATTGTTTATGTAGATATATATATATATATATATATATATATATATATATATATATATATATTATATATATATATATATATTATATATATATGTGTGATTAAAGTTATGTTAAGGGTGCTAGAATTGTGACACAAAGTCTTCAATTCTATACTGTAATGATATTAAATGACTTGATTCATGAAATTAAAATTCTGTTATTATCACATTATTTGTAGTTACATTTATTACCTTTTTCATTTGAATTTTAAATTTACATTTGACCGCTAGTCTCATTTGACTTTGGCTTTAAGGCTTTAGGGACCACATGTTTTTCACTTGCTTTCTTTTTTTTACTGAGAATTGGTGTCTTTTTTTCAGAAGACTCTGGGGAACATTATAAAGTACTTCAGAAACCATTTTTTTTTTTTTTTTTTTTTTTTTCCCCAACATGATATTTGGTTAAATAAAAAAGAATAAAAACTTTATGTTTTTTTTTTTTATTATTATTATGATGATGTATTCTGCTTGGAGATACATGAATAAAAAGGTGTTATACTTTTCTGTTTGGGCAAATTACAAGACATTGTTTCACCTGTGTGATTGCAATGACATAATGTACATAAATGTTGTAAATAGTATAATATTAAAACACAACACACAGAATAAATGTTCTAATGTAACTATAATTCAAATGAATCGGATTTACAGTGTTTGGTTTTTTTTTTCTTTTTTTAGCTGTAAGCAAGTTCCTGTGTGATGTTTTGTTTCTGTTTGTGCTGTGAAAATATCTCTGTCCTATTAAAATGAAATGCCCGTCTCAGTGACGTGACACCAGAAAAAAGAAAAGAAAAAAAAACAAGTAGGCAGTGAAATTCAATCCATCCCCTGTCCAAAGATATGTGTATGCACTATGTACTAAAAATTATGGTGGCCCAGTAAGTTAAAGAAACAAAGTGCATTTTTTTTTATCGTGGTTACCCGATCACGGGCCCAGAATCATGGGGTTTCCTTGCAAGTTATTTATTTATTTATTTATTTAAATCAAGACATTTACACAAGAAAAATGTCTTGTGTAAACTGCTTTTTGGGTTTTCCGTTCTCTCAGTTAATTTTACTCAAGTAAAACAGGCTCATACAAATAAATGGGAAAGGTGGGGGTTGATATGTAAATGAGGTAATATGTAAGCATGAAAATGTATTCATTTTCTTTCTGTTTTTTTTTTATTATTATTTCTAGTTCTAATTGTTAAATTTCAAGTTCTAATTTCCTTTTTGTTAATAGTAAAATGTCATCCTCTATTATCCTCTTTCTTATCCTCTCTTTCTGAGTAATTTGTTCAGTCTGTTGTGTGTCTATGAAATAAAATATATTTACACATTATCAGTACGGTTGTCGTGTAATGTATTCGGTTCTTACTTGGGAAAACAAAAAGTTGTTCAATACATTGTTCTATACAATTATCTCATTACAACCGCTTCAAAATAGTTAGCTTTATCTTCAATAACAATGAAGACATAGTCCTGTCCTAAAAACAAGCACAATAATATATATAAATATATATATATATATATATATATATATATATAAAACACTAAATTTAACTAATTATTAACGATTGTGAATCACTTTGCTTAAGTACGGTATTTCTGTAGCATTTATCTACGGCTGACTCGCAACCTCTCGTTTCGGTTAATTAGTTAATTTTTTAGGCTATACAATATCCCTTGATTTTTATACTTATTTTATATACTAACATTACCAAATACATTTATATACTTCATATAAAATAGATATTTACCTATCGACAGCTGTCAATATTTCCCCCCCACGTTTTGTGTTTTAAGTGGTTATATTTTGAGTAATTCTACCAGTTACAATTTCTTCTTTTGCTTTATATACTATGGCCTCAGCCTCCTCCTCCTCCTCCTGGGAAATCCACCTTCTCAACATTTTCTTTAGTCTGCTCGCACACAAAAAAAAAACACCATCACTGTATAGTTACCTCCTTAGTTACCGCACGCGCTGTTTAAACATCGGATCCAAAAAATCAGATCAGTGGAGCTTGATCGATTCAGTACAAAGCCTTTTCAAGATCGGGCTCCAGTGAGCCCCAATCTGAACCTGTTTTTTGATCTCATTAGTACAACCGGCCCCTGGTGTATTATTATATATGTTTTGTTTCATTGCTCCTCTTGCCTGGATTCTACTTGACTAGATGTACTAGGGGTTAACAAAACTAAGGAAATCTAACTTCATTTTTGTCGGATACATATTTCCCATGCTAATGCTAACACCAATTATCGACCCATACTGAGGTTGTTCCAGGACTTATGAATTGCCATTCAGTTACCTCCTGTCAGCCCCAGGGGGGCGCTTGTCGGATATGTTCTGCTATTCAACTCTAAACTGCAGTTATTTTTAAACAGGCAGACTTTTGTTGTCATAGTCTATGGGTGAAAGGGTTAACTAGATGAAGATGTTTTCACCAATCAAATGTGTAACTAATTGCCTGTTCGAAGTCGTTTGGTATACATTCTCACTACGCAAGGTCAGCAGCAGTCGTATACTTTGATTTGTGTTTTATTTATTTGGCTATTTAGTTCATTTTCTATGCCATTTAACCTCTCACAAACCTCTGAAAATGCAATTTATTGTATTTGTAAATGTCAGTAACCATAGAGGAGGATTTCTTATCCCTTAACAAACCAGTTCAAGAGATATGTGACGTGTGAAAATCTTTTGCTTGTATTCCCAATGTTAAATCTAAATTTGTTGTTTGTCATCTAGCAACATTACATTTACCAGGCATAAGTATTATTTCTTATTATAAGTTTTAAAACCTATAGCCTATCACAATACTGTGAGAGTCAATATCTATAGTCAGACAGTACAATGTTTTGCTATTTAATTTGAGGAATTTGGGATGTCTTTCCTTATTTTTGTTTGGATTTTCAAAGATGTTCAACTGTGACATTCATATTGTAAAAGCTGCTATATTTGCTAAATAATCTACAACTCTAGATTGTATACCAGTCAAAAATTAGCCACCTGTCTACACACACACACACACACACATATATATATGTGTGGGGGTGTGTGTGTGTGTGTAGACAGGTGGCTAATTTTTGACTGGTATACAATCTACAGGGTGGGGGGTGGGAGCTATTGTAGGGAATCATCTGTTTTATGTTTCCACCTTCTCAAAAACACTGACATCTGCCAAAGAAATATGTTTACTGCATTTTGAGCAGGTTAATGAAGAGTGAAGCTGCTTAGAATTAAGAGAGAATTTAGCTGGAAGACAGTGAAAGTAATTGCTAGGCCTGGATTGCCAAGGAGAAAACGCATGTGCAGAGAAGATAGAGCTCCAGTGTGAGAGTAGAAGATTTAAAGGGAAAACTTAGTGAGAAAAGGAGGGAAAAAGCCCAACAAGATGGACCTAAAATGGTAATTTACATACAGGACTTAGGATGACATAAAAGGCCTGTGAGGAAGATAACAATGATGCACACTAGCAGTCATGATTAGACGGGCTTTTCGAAGTGGACCGCTGAGCGCCTGAGTTGGACAAGTCCTGGAGAATCTGGTGGATTGCGTGTGGTAGTGCTCCACAGACAATGGTGTATGTCCAAAGGCTCAGGTCATTTAACAAACTGGAAAGTTATGTCCTGCTGACCTTTTCAAGACATTGGATATGAGAAAATATCAAACATTGCAGTTCCAGGTACAATTAGAAACCTGGGCCATGTTCCAAACACTTACAACATTAAACCCCATTCTATCATTGAGAAGAAACAATCTTTTGCACACTGCTGTTGTGTCCATGTGGACCAGCAGTCTGAGTATCTAATTAAGCTAAAGCTTAATTCAGTTCATCATTTTACTATATAAGCTAACATATGTTTTAGTAAATGTTGTCCTTAAAAGGTTACATCATTCACAGATGCTTTATAATTAGCTGTGTGCAAGCTTGATATGCACTTGCCTAGCTAGCTTAGCCCTAACTTTCTTGGTTTCCTAAAAAAAAACAGTACAAACAGTAACAGCATGCAGCACAGTTACTGGTACATTTCATGGTGACCCATGCCAAGGTTCATTACAGTTGCTTATGATTACACGCATAGTATATTTTGGGACTTTGATTTGAAACAGCAGTATAGGCTGCTGCAGGTATACAGTAAATCTAAGCTTGGGGTATGTCAACGCAGTCAGAAGGGAGTATCGCCATTTGAAAGATTGAAATGATTTGTTTTATATGATGTTATTAAAAGCTGGAACAAGATTGTTATCCCACAGTAAAGCAAGATAAGGTTTGGTAAATGTAAAGAGTAACAGGGATTTAATTGTTTCATTAAGAAAGTGAACCAGGAATAATTCCACCCTTAGACCCCAGGTCTGAATTTCAGTTCTTGGGCAGGAAAACAACAACGAGTAGACACTTGATCAAAAGATTTCAGTGAACACGTGTAGACAAATCCTTATAAAACAATTTTGTATTAAAACAAATGTATTGTTAAACTAACTTCCAAATGTAGCTCTTTCCACTTGTATAAAGGACTTGTGTCAAAAAACTATCTTCTGAGCCTTGGGATAGAAATCAGCTGAACTTTTCTTTAAGCATAGGTCGGTGTTATATAAGACACAATGTTGATACTTTAAAGAATGCTTATGATAACATTTATACAAAGTTGTCATTAACCTTTGAGATGTGGCAACCACCCTGATTTACTATATAGAAAATTGATCACGCTATGCTGGAATACAATTACTTGAAACACTGCACTAGACTTATTTCTAGTTAAGCAACACTAGAAAACAAAATGACCTTTACTGGCCAGTAAATGGGCCTATAGACGGAACTGACATTATTGTTATAACGAACAAAGAAGCCATTTAATTTAATATTGATTTTCGTTTAGCTATAAAATACAATTTACCTGGTGATATGAAAAATGATTTAGCGTGTAGCAGCAAAGGAGAAAGAAAGAAAGAAAGAAAGAAAGAAAGAAAGAAAGAAAGAAAGAAAGAAAGAAAGAAAGAAAGAAAGAAAGAAAGATTAATGCAAATTATTATATTTCAGACTTGGAGATTAATTAAACAATTGAACCTATCCAATCAATACTAATACTTGAACAGGTGATTGGCAGGATCAACAAAGCCTTGAGCCTCTGCACTGCTCAACTGGTCTTGCAAATGTGCGCCTCTATGACCGAGCACAGTTAATATCTAACACAACTCGTATGTGGTTCCGTTATTGCCCAGCAATAACCTGAATTAAAGTTACCTCAGTGAACACTGCCCCCACACCTCTTCTAAAAATCATTCACCTACTCCACCCTTGTAAGATCCAAGCTTGCATGCATGCTTACATTCACTCAACAAAATAGACCATTTCCAAATAAATACACCTCAATAACCCCAACACTTTATTATTTTTTATTTATGACCAGTTCATTTAGTCCAAAATATCTTTGAAAATGTTCTGTTTCTAGCTTTATATTTGAGTAGCTTTACACCTAAAGGAAAGGCAATGCCAACACATTTAATTTTCTAAAAATACTGAAGCTTAATTACCTACTGTTTGGCTGGGTATTAGGGTTTAGCTAATTATTGCATGTTGGGTATTTTTCATATTGTAATATTTAATTGTTGTTGTGCATTCTTTTGGCATGTTCAATGAATGAGTGTTGGCATGGTGCGCTTTACATAGGTTTGATTGCTTTCTAATTGAACAATTACAAGAAATAAAATTATTGTTGTATTTAAACCAGGTCAATGGGATAAATGGGCTTCTTTTTTTCAACCTTTCCTGTCTCTTCTCGCTGTGTGTGGAGGTGTCAGGGACCAGAGACGTAATTATGTGACTTTCATGTTTGGAGGGATCAGTGAGTCATTCTTAGAGTGTTATTCAGAGCAATTTCATTTTCAATCTCTTGTTAAATAGAGACAACTAGGTGTGTCAGTAAAAAATTGAGAAAGTATATATATATATTTATATATATATACACACACACTCAGTGCATTCCGTTTATAAGAATCACTGATATAAGAATCAACTGCATATAATGATCAAAGCCACTGAGACAAAATCATTCCTATACTAACCAATGTAAAATACTCCGCTTGTAAGAATCAAGCAATCTGTTGTCTCAATGTACTTATGAGAGTCATTTCGGGGCAAACTGACTATATGTAATATGTTACTTGATCAAGTGTAATGTTGTGTAAAGCCAATAAAGCTGAATTTGATCACATCTCACGTGATTAGGCATGTATGCAATGTGGACAGTGCAATGATGCAGGAAACACTGCATTGTAATCAAATATGATTGCGCCACTGCATTGTTCAGGTATAATTTTTGTGTTCTCTGTTAGTGAAAATTTGTTTCAGTAAAGTGAATACACATTCATTGAACACATACTGACTGCAGCAGTGCTATTGTGTGATATGAATGTAGAGGGAGGGGGATTGTGGTGCGGCACAGTGAGGAGGAGGAGGAGGAGGAGGATGATGAGGGGGAGGGGGGGGTAGTTGCAGAGCTTTGCATCTCCACTTAATGAAAAACTACGAGAATTGCATCACAACAGAAAGTAAGTAAGCCACAGATGCTTAAATGCAATGGTAGACCTGACAGTAAAATACTGTACTGTAATATCATTTTAATTCAAAGACCACTACACTTAACACAGCACTGCATTTCAACTAGGCACCCTCATGAGACAATCATTTCTCAAGTATACTACAGTAAAATAGGATTCTGCAGCCTTGAGTAAACATAATTGTGAAAATTTAATAAGCTGCTTACCCACAAGGACTTATTTTGATGTATTGTCAGTGATTGAGCACCATTGACATCAGTATACTGTATTCAAACTGCTGATGGCACGCTTTTGCTAATGTGTAATGCGACAGAGTGGCCAAGGACAGTGGAAATTATCGGGCTGGAGTCTTGATTTAGTTTTAAACTCATGTTGGTTTTATTTGTATTACACTGTGGTGGTGAAACAACTGCAAATAAAACAATAGCTCTCAATTAGCACACTAAGTAAACAATACTTTGTGTGGAATAAACACTAGATCTCACTACTGTTTTGGTTTCTTTTTCTTTCTTCTGCTTCCTTACTCCTCTATACCCCCCATCACAAAGCTGTCAGCTAAGCCAGTTTTTTCGAGGTGCCATTAACTTTAACAAGCAGACACCAAAAATGTTATTTTAACTTTGTTCCTAGGACATAGTTACAATAACTTTTAATGGTTTAGCAGCTAGAAGAAAAAAATAAAATAAATAAGAAAAAATAAACAGCACATTAAAATGAAGGCTGGTGATGTTAGCTGATAGCCGGTGAGATTAAGCATCCTTCTGTGGACTGAAATCTCTATTGAAAATTAAAGGAACAAAAGTGAAAAACAGGAACGGCAATACCATAGTTTCAGAGGAAGATTACTGTTCTGTAAAGACTTTAAGAAGAGTACTGATTAGGAACTACACACTATTAAGTCCATATGGCTTGCCTGTTTGTATTACAGTTATCTGCATCTCATCTGTTCTGCTTTAACTCACAGAGCAGGTGCTGGAACACTGGGGAGTCGACAGAATTAGTTATGTGAAAATAAGAGCCATGTGTAACCAGCTACTGACTGTGTATGGAATAGAAAACCATCAGACAATATATTTATGTTCTGTTCTTCAAATACACAGAAGATTTCTTGTCTAACAGCAGAACATGATACAAGATAACGAACTGAAAATGTCATTGAAAATATCCCTAACGGACATAATTCAGAATATCAAACCCTTCTTGTTGGTTAATAAATGCAACATTCTCTTTGTCTCACTCTCAAAAACTCAGCCTCTTTAGAAGGCTTATGGGATGGAAAGTCTTAGTGGATGAAGGAAGGTCAGTGCACAGATTTTATAAATTAAGTTTGTAAATGAAATATTCAAGACATAGTCATAGATTAGAAAGCAAAGTCTGTACTAAAAATGGAACCTCCTTTTTTTCAAATTAGGCGTTCACCTTGGAAATGCCAGGAAATAGGTGGCTTGTGCAGCCAAATTTAAGGAATCATGAACATGCTGCCTTGGCTATTCATTGGAACACAGTGTTATTCGAAAGTCTATTATCAAGCATTGATGTCGACATAGCAGTCATCGAGTGTTGAATTGACATTGTTAGGTGCCAAATGAAAACGAGAGGTCAATGATCTGCTGCCAATGACTGCTTAAGAGGATATGTGAGATATTATAAACTGAACAAGTATTGTTGTGTATGAAGACAGGATTTTTTAAAAGTGTTTTTAGGTTATATTTTGGTCTGGATCACTTAACTTGCATCTACCTGCAGAGCATAATGACTGCTCAACCTGTGAGGTTTATAATACAATTATCCAAAATTGGTAACGTACAGAGATTTTTTATTTCAAGCTGGCCCGGCTTTCAGGCTTTCAGAATGAATTTTTCTAATTTTGTTTTTGTAATTTCTCTGTATGTTTGTTAACAATGAGTATTCCACTTCTTGAAAATAGTTTCTCATATACTGTTCTGATTGATGATTTGACTGCATAGCAGTTTCAGTTCACTTTTGCTTTTGAATTTAATTTGTAAAACAATAGGTCAGAAAGTAGCCCCCCCCCCCCCATTTCTCAAAGCAGGAGATATAATAGAGGAATCTAGTTTCTTACTAGTTTAGTGATTTACCCCCAGTACGTCTGATGAAGTAGAATTGGTAACAGGCAGCTAGGGAACACAACCACACAAATAGAGTAACGGGGTACTTTAGCCTTCGAATATGAAAGAGACAGAGACTATGATGACAGCCTGCATCGCAGACAATGAGATTTAGAAAACAGTTCTGGAGTGTGTATTTGTTGCTTAATTTGTGGTTTACTGATTTTTTTTCTTCTTCTTTTGAAATTGCCCCTTTAATATTCCCTTATAGTGTGTTTGTTTCACACTGGTATTTGGTCATATCCTATGGAGATCGCCATAGCATGGCAGCGAAGACTCTAATTCATGCGTTAATCATTCCCATCGGAGTACAGGTACAATCTCATTGCTGCCTGCATCCAGCTTTCACAAGCAAGACAAACACCCTCACTCCAACCAGTATTTGAGCACAGAATATAAATATTTCAGCAATGTTCCTGTGTAGCCTTCCTCCCCAGCTTTCATATGTATTTGTATCTGAGCTGTGAAAAATAGCTTGCCGATAATTCAACAACACTCTTAGGACAACAAAAATAAGATGATTTCCTGCTTCTTGTTCATTACATTTAGAGTTTTATATGAGAATTTACAGTACAGTAGTATTTAATGTAATACATACATGTATACAGTGTGTACAGTACATAGTTTGTAATTTAACTTCACTGAATTAATATATAGCAAAGAAAATTTGTGCTGTAATAAACAGGATAACAAAAGAAAAAAGTACAGAATTATTAAGTACTTGTTTATTAGCTTTTATATTAGCTTTTATATATCAAACCCAAAATGCATACTGTACATAGAAAACAAAGTTGGTTGTACAATGGACAGCAAAAATATGAATACATTTTATAATTGAAAGGTATGTTACGGATCTGATTTGTCAGTTTGTCCCCTTTTTTGTTTGCATGAGGAACTGTGTCCTGTATGCTAAAATCCTGAAATGTCTAATTTATTAGGTGACTCCTGAATAATCTTGCATTGCATTCTGCTGTTTTCAATGTAATATTCTTTATTTTTTTTGTTAGTTTATTTCCCCCAAACACTGACTCTATAGTATGTGATGAGAATGACCAGTTAACTCATTTGTGAGTTTAGGTTATTTTGGTTAGATTGTTCATATACAGGAATTAATATTGGTCCGCAGGTCCACATGAGGACCAGAATTTAAAAAATGCCTTATTACGTAGATCATGAGTGCAAATGTGGACTACATATTGTTTTCAGAAAGTGATATCCTATTGGCACAATAAGGGATTTTAATTATTTATGAATACATATTTTTCTATAAAAAAAAAAAAAAAAAAATGTAATACAGTGCCCTAAAGCCACCAGGCATGACATCCCATAATTAGAGACACTACTGGTTTACACATCTCCTAGCAACCGTATCCAGATAAATGATTGGGCTATGTAAGATGCAAGTTGTGCAAAATCGAGCAAAGTTTAAAAGTATAAAACAGGACTAATGGCTCCTAGTTTGTTATTACACCACATTTGGTGTGACAAAGAGGGATTGAACAAACAATTCTTTTCTAGCTAAAACAGCCGAAGCCTACAATCTGAAGAGGGAGACATCAAGACTCAAGACCTGCATCTTGCAGCAACAGTATAAAAAATGAGTGTAGAGTGGGAGGCTCATAAAGAAGAAAAGAGTCACAGAGAGGCAGAGCTGTGGTTCCAGCTGGGGGAGTAGAGGCTTAGGTACGAGAGAGCTGGACCGCTGTTTGGAGGAGCCATGGTGGCCAATTGAGCACATTAAAATAGGTATATAGTCTACTTGTATTTGAAATAATGGAAAACTCATAGTATGGCATCAGAAAAACATCCATTAGAGGTCACAGAAGAAAATATTGTACAATTTGGCCGTTGCTGTTGTAATCTTACCCTCCATCTCCCCAACTTCCACCTTAATGCAGGCAGTCCTCTTAAGGAGTAGAATGACGTGGTTTCGTTACAGTCCACCCTGCTGACCTGGTATAGCCAGATCAGTTCCTCTTTCAGAAGGCAGTGGCTTCTTCTTCCTTTAACAGGCGGGGCCAGCAGCCAAATTGTCTATAATCACCTCTCACCACTCTCATAAAAGTCATGATTCCAGCAGACATATTAGATTGTGATCTTGGCTTATAGGCATGCATTAATAATGTTTTTTCAGTCATCAAGTTACAATCGGTTGTTAAAATGTTTATAAGCACAGTGAAAATGTCTCTCTACAGTTATTCTGATGGTGTAACGTTATAGTTCCTTTCATCAACAGCAACTATGCTATTAACTTTTTTTTTCTTTAATTTCATGCAGTTATATTTAATGCTGTTCAGTTTCTATGATTTGTATTCCTATGAATACATGCAAATAAATTGCCTAAACACAAATACCCTTAATGGGCAAGATTAAAGGAAAGATCTCACCCAGGGCCAGATGTCTGTCAGTTTAAAAAACTAGGTACAATATGATTACTACCAGCTTCACATCTTTAAATTTGAAAGTAAAAATTTAAAAGTAAAGCTAAGCTCTGATCCACAGATATGAAATACAATATTCCCTCGCACTATTTACATTTAGATCTGAATTCATTGAATGTGCTCAGGAATGATATTCTGAAATAGCTGTCAATATTTAATTAAATTAAAATGGTTATTTTTACAAAAATCCATAGTTTTAATAAATTGCTGTAGAACAAACTGATTGCAATCATTCTTCCATTTTTTTTTTTTTTTTAATTATTTACACCATCCTTAAATTTACTCAATATACAGCTGAAGAATCAACACAGATCTTGAAATCCGGTGATCTTTTAGCTAACACATTGTGTGCTATGTAGACATACCCGTATACTTTTAAAAGTAATATCTGAATCCAATGAACGCCTTATTCCCTTAGGAAGCCCTACGGAAGATACTGACATTTGTGCATTAATTCAAGACTAATTCATGTACAGTACAAGTCTCTGAACACCACCTTTACTGGTGCTTTAAAAGAAACCAATCAAAGCTTATTGACCCCAGCCTCAGAGGCTGAGAGCCAGGAGTTAATACATGTTTAATTAAAGAATGGTAGAGGTTGCCCTTATGAAACTCTGCCTGGGGTGAAGAGGGAAGAAAGTTATTGAATCCCAATGAGGCTGTGGAGAAACATGTTCCTTCTTACAAGAGCAAGATGATTTTATTTTCAAAAGATGGGTATTTTCTAACCCAGTCTGTATGTGACTAAAAAAATTATTATACCTGCAGTATTTTTTTGTTTTTATAAATTATACTTGTAGTGTAGTGATGTAATGGTGTACTAATATTGATTTGTTTTTCTATCAGAGAACTGCTCGTTCTACAATAAAGAACTCAGGAATGATGATTAATATTTGTACCGTTTAGTAATCCTGTCTTGCACGCACCCCCCCACCCCCCCACCCTCCCCCAACAAAGCTGACAATTCCCTATGTCATACTACAAAGACTGAAGACATTGAGAAGTGTTTAATAGTTGTGACAGAATACCTACAGACTATGATTGATATGAGAATGTCAAGATGCCCTATCATTCAAGATTTTGTGAACAGAATATATTCAAATTACTGTAACATCAATAAAACGTAGGAGGTAACTTGGAATAAAATAGATTTAATAAGCTATGTTGATAGAAACATGTAACACTACATTTTGTGAATATGAGAAACTAGAATAATCTAATCTTAACATATTCTGGCCGTGTTATATACTTAGCACTAGCACAACATCTTCAAGAACTGAATCAAAACTATATGAATCGTAGTTGTGAAGATGTGTAAAGGTGGGCGACTGTTGAAGCGAAGCAAAGTTTTGAGATGTGTAAAGGTGGGCAACTGCACCTTTTGTGTTCTCTTCTGGACACTTTTGAAAAGATAATTTGTCTATATCGATATATCAAGGTAAAAAGTATATTAAAATAAATAAATAAACACAGAAACTGTAACACTACAGTAATACCAAAGAAGTAAAAACCAGCTTGATCTTACCTGCTTGCATACTGTAAAGGAATGTGAAAGCTCTTTGCACTCTGTGTGGTCTCTTACAGAAACACACATCTGTCTGTCTGAGCTTTTCTTACACCAGTGACCTTTGAAGCAAAGCATGCTGCGTGCTTTAATGAGGGTTATTATAACACAGCAGCAAAGAAATTAAAACATAATTATAGAGTGAATATTAATGAAGTCTGACATTTTAATTTGAATATGTGTTGGTTATTTTTTTTATATATATTATGATTTTACCATTACATATCCTTTCTGTATCTCTGCAGTTTCATCTAATGAGTCTATCTTTATAAAAGTAATACCAACAGTGTGGCTTTAAAGACTTTCGTTTTGCTCTACAGATTTGGGGAATAAAAAGACCAACCAAAAACATTAAACAGAAAGCAAACTCCACTGGGTGTGCTGTTGTCAATATGTGATTTTGTTTTTTTTTTAATTCTCTGTCTCAAAAGAATGCAGAGAACATACTAGCATCTTAAAGAAATATGAACATTTGCATAACAGAAACAATCTTGTTTTTTGCATGTTAATTGATAGAGGAAATGATTGGAATTAAATGAATAGCAGGCGATTTGAACTCAAGTGCCTACATCTTTGGTTCTCTTTAAATGTGTGAACCCCCCAGTGAAATAATCTTTAGTGGAGGAAACCCTCCACACAACACCTTATTACCACATTAAATCATCTTTCTTTGGCAATGAAACCTAATCACAGCAACTCAAAGTTGGCTTTATAATATATACTAATAAGCTACTGTGCTTGTTTAGTCTAGAAACTGTATGACATAAATCATCAGCTCAGAGCCAATGCAGATTTACAGAAGAATATTCATTACGGAAAGCTATGCTGGCACAGAATTGTTAATTCTCAGGGTGTACAGATTAAACAATCAAACAGCAATATTGCAAAACCTGAAGTGAGTTTACATTGATTAGGCTTGTGGTGTTTCTCTATGGGAGGCTGTACTGCTGGATGAATGACTTGCTAATATGTTGCCATTTATGCTGCCATGCCACACACTCAGCTGGGGGCACCTGTGATCTCACATTCTTTTTAAATACCTTCTCTGATTAACATGTTGATGGTTTATTGTCACTTGAAATACACTTGAATATCCCTCTTGGGAGACACATCATTGAAACATCATCTGCAGCAGCTCCAGCTAGATGAGGATGGGACTGGAGTGGCTTCAAGTTTCATAACAGCAGGGCCATTGTAAGTGCATAGAATCGATGCCAGAAAGTATAAGGCCTTACTGATTGTCTTCTGGGACACTCAGTATTCAGTTCAAGCAATGTGGGCTGAACTCCCAACAAGGGACTTCATGATAAGAATGCACAACACCAGTACTTACAGTAGTGCCATCTTTCATAATCTTTGTTCTTTAATAAGAATATATAAAGCCTTTAAATGTGCCTAGCAAACCAGTTTGACCATTCACTGAAACATCATCATATTTTAATATACAGTAGAACCTATCATAGCCAATCCTGTAATATATAATACCCTCTATTACCCTCTGGCACGAGCTTATGGAAAATAGACATTTTATATTAGTATTTTTAATTCTTCTTATTAAAGTTATTATTAATTATAGTTTAATTTGTGCTTGCTTTGTAAAATGCTTTGGGATGGCTTGTCATGAAAGGTGCTATATAAATATTAATTGATTGATTGATTGATTTACACCTGCTGATCAATGCCTATTTTATTATGGGTCTAAAAGTAAATGTGCCTATGAAATACAATATTTTCACACATCTGATTAACCCCTGCAAAATATTAGATTGGATATGACATATTCTACCGTATGAAGAATTCTCACAGCCAATATGAAAAATGCAGGTGTGTAATACATGTGTTTTCGTAGCATGCTCCTATCACTGGGATAAAGCTTTTATAAGTGAAAAGAAGTTACAAACATATTGTGGCAGGGCTGCACATGTAAGGTATTTTGTTTTCTTTACCTTTGTAAATAAAGTTTGTTGAAAGTTGAAAACAAGTGTGTGTGTGTGTGTGTGTGTGTGTGTGTGTGTGTGTGTGTGTGTGTTAAAACGGTGTGGGAAACTTATTTTTTAGCTGTGTTTTGTTTTGCTTTTTTTTTTTTTTTTTGTTAACATGTATTTCCTTTGGATACACATAAGTGTAAGTCATTCAGGATGTTTCCATGCCGGGAAATTTGCATGTGAAATGGCGATAACGCGTACTTATGTAAATCAGGTTTTTTGGCTGAAAAAAACGGCCAAAGGAAGGGATAGGGTCAATCTCATTTATACATGTAAATGATGAAAATCACGCCTAGTTTCGCATGGAAACACGCAGTTCATGTATAAATGTGAATGAGCTTGTTTATCCTTAAGTGACATCACTAAATATTGCAAGGGAGCAGGTCAGCTGTTACTGTGGATTCCAAGATGGCAGAAAGTAAGTGGCTGATGGTCAGTTTTATGGTTAGCAGTGGTGTAGTTTGTGTTAAGTGAATTTGTATTATATGAAGTAATTTACAATTAACAACTTCTAAATTTGGCTAGAACCCTGTAGAAAATATTGAAAAAAATAAAATAAAATATCTGTCCCACCTTTACTTGCTGTTCATTTCATGTATGTTGACAAGGTGTTACATGCTCACAGACTGCCAAAGCTAAATATGGAGTTAAATATATAATTTTGACCTAATAATGGCATCTACAGGTTAATATGTTATACCATATATGATAAACAACATTACTTTTAAACAAAAGCAATTACAGAGATACATACTGTGCTACACTCCATAGTCAGAAAGCCTCACGGCTGATATTTCTTCTGCTCCCTTCTCATTTTAAATGCTTGGCATTTTATTCCCATTGTTTTATTTGCTTTTAATGTATTTTATTCCAGCCATAATATCATTTTTAAAAGGCCAGACTGGGGAAAAAACAAAAAACTGCTATTCGGGTTTGTGAAGTAAACAGCTGCAAAATGTCACAAACTCTGTCTGACTTCTTTCATCTATTGTTATAATTTCTAGTGGGGTTACTCATTTGGCCCATGCTTGACATTTCATTATGAAATGTAACAGAAATGAAAGTACACAAAACCTATGTGTCTTTTGTTTTCACTTTTGGAGGCCAAAAATGTCAAATTGAAAAAAAAAAAAAAAAAAAAAAACATTCAGTCAAGGAAAAACATTAGGTCAAAATCAGAGACAAAATACGAGCCACCAAAAAGAAGAGCATGCTACCATTCTTGATTCCTCCTTTTTCTCTCACACACCATATCACTACCACCAACAGTGCTGCTTTCAGGGGACTCACCAGCAGAAAGACACAAACACAGAGATAGAATGAGATATTACATAATAAAGTGATTCTATTAAAAAGCCATCTGAATGTTAATAAAAGTAATGATT